>NC_079191.1:100637590-100937590 GCF_029499605.1 Hyla sarda | reverse complement strand
ATTCTTCATTAACTAAGACCACCTTATGTAATCAAGACCAATAGACAAATGCCACTAGACAATCTAATTCACCAATAATGATAGAGCACCTACAATGCACTATTGTGCCAGGATGGTAAAAAAAAATCCATGTCCTTTCAAAGCTTATCTAGACCCTCTATACATTATTTTTCTGGATACTGTTTACACCAAGTGCTGTATGCTCTATTTATCAATGCAACCCTGTCTTATGTAAAAAAAAAAAAAAAAAAAAAAAGGAGGAGGGGGATTCCCTGTGTTGTCATATTCTGTGTGCCACATTTACTGGCTACTAAGGCTAAGAGGGGACATTGGTTATCACTGCAGAAATATTGGACTTTAAAGGGTACCTGTCACCAAACTTAATATAGTGTTCCTTTTGTAATTATAAGACACTTTTCTATTTACTTGCTGTTAAAATTCTCAACCTTTATATGTTTTTAATGTGATTGAAAAAACTGCCACTAGGTGGCTCTGTTCTGTTCCCTGCCGCAAATCAAACAGTTAGTTTGGTCTCCTCCCGGCCTGGCAGGAGAACAAACTCAGGAAGTGTGTGCGGGGCATGGCGAGGTACAGCTCTCGCAGGCTTCAGTGACATCACGCCTGCTGGGGAACGCCTACTTACTCCTGCTTGGAGCTCACACAATGTGAGCAAGGGGAAAGGTATAATACAGCTCAAAGCTCAGACATTTTTATTTTTTTAAGGGCAGGAGGGATGTTAGGAGTAGTTAGGGAATATAATCTGAGTTAGTTTAGAAAATATGGTTTGATGACAGGTACTGTGTAATGCAAAAAAAAAAAAAAAGAAGAAAAACAGAGAAAAGTAGAGTGTCCCAGTGTAGAGGAAATGTAGAGTGTCCCAGTTTTTACTTTACTTTCAGAATTTGAGTATTAAACAATATTTCATGTGACTCTGTTTGACAGATGACACCTATGCAGTGGCTTTATGGTGACCACACAATGATGGAAATGATTGAGAAAAAACGTACTCTGTGCAAAGAAATTAAAGCAAGGCAAAAAACGGAGAAAGGACTTTGTAAGCAAGAAAGTATGCCTATCCTGCCCAGCTGGAAGAAGAGCAATGGCTCAAAGAAGTATAGCCCTCCGCCCTATTCCAAACAACAAACTGTCTTCTGGGACACCGCTATATGACACAGGCATAGTCTAAAGAGTTCTTCACACGCTCATAAGCTTTGAATTGCACAGGCGGCAAGGTTCACGTAGAAGAGCAGTTGCCTTCCAAGTGTAGGAGACATCGAAGTGCGTGATGCCAACGCAAATAAAAGAAGATCGATCTACCTACTTCATGACACAGATATTTATAAAGATTTTTTTTAAAGGATGTATACAAAAATATTTAATGTAAATAAGGAATCAGTTTATGACGACAAAGGCAAATACATTCTTAGAAAACAAATATTAAAATTTACAAATAATTTTGATATTTTTTGTGTAACATACTGGCCGTACTGTTGGTTTATTACCTATTTTATGTAATATTGTATTGTTGCTTTGGGGTTCTACTAAGGCATGCATTTTTCTTTAAATAAGATGTTTATATTAGCTACTATAATTACTTCTATTTATTTGTTTACAGAATGAGAGACAAGAGGACTACAGGCTAAAATATTGAAATGTCGTTTTTCCCATGTTATATTTTCCGTGGTCATTGTTAGGGAGAAGTAAAGGGCATACTACCTATATAGTGTCATTGTTTTCCCCTCAGTCTACTGCTTTGTTTTTACTTGCGGTGTCCTAACTTTTTATAATTTCCACAAAGACTTTTGGTGACAATGTGCTTTGCCAATGCCAATAACCACAACCTGAAAGGCAGTGCTAGGGATGATGGCATCTCTTGAAATGTAAGTTCTTTCCTGTTATATCTAAATATAATCTACAATACAATAGAAACAATTAGCTAACTATGTTTATTAACTGTTATAATCTACAATGACAATAGAAACAATTTGCCAATAATTTTTATTAGCTGTTATATTGCAGTTCTGTTCTGTTCTGAGATAACATCTTAAAGGGTACTCCGCCCCTAGACATCTTATCCCCTATCCCCCTCCCTGCTGCATCCGGCGTTCAGAGCGTCAGGTACAGCGCCGGAGGCTCGGGATGTTACGGCCACGCCCGTTTGTGGCGTAACAGCCATCACACCCTCTCCCATAGACTTGCATTGAGGGGGCGTGGCCGTGATGTCACAAGTGCGTCAAGACCGTGATGTCACGAGCCTCCGCCCCGCATTGCCAGTCATCCGGCATGAAGTTCGCTCCGTGCACCAAATGTCTGGGGTGCCACAGCCGAGATCTAGGGGCGTAGTACCCCTTTAAGGCAACCGTGCTGGTTCAGTGTCAGTACAGGGCCGATTCTGCCATTTTATATTCTGAAGGCCTCTCTTAGACTAATTACTGTACACCTAAAGCATTACATTTTAGGAGCTTAGAAGAGGAATGTTTTTTGTTATATGTCCCCAAATCTTAATTTTAATTAACAGAACTCTTAATGCAGCTCTGTAGTACAATAAATGATGTACTTTAATAATTAAGGAATGTATACAATGTATTTTACATAATTAGATTTTTTTTGTGTGTGTAGATTATATCTAGTTGTGAAGGTAAACCTGTTCTTTAAAGAGGACCTATCTCTCCTGATATATCATGAAATAACAATTTAGAATCATCTTTTCTAAGAACTATTCATGATGCTATTCCTCTTCTATTCCCCCTAGAAATGTTTCAATAAAAAGACAACTGGGTGTTACAAATTCCCTTGTCACGGGGTCCTTATACAATCTGATGCTATTAGCTCTGATTGGACAGTGTCAGAGTGCGTAGGGACACGTCTCCATCTGGATCACACAGTATTTCAGTTGTTTAGTTGAATCTTAAGGAAATATGGTTCAGCATTGTCATTTTATGGGGAATGCAAATATTTCATTAAACAGACTCAGGGCTTGTACACAATGCAGACATTAGGTCGTCAGATTTATGGTGCTGCCAGAATCATGGGCGGTAGGGCACTAGACAGTAATGCAGTCTGGCCGTATGCCACCCTTAAAATAAACATGTTCTTTGACCAGCCGGCTGAATTCTGCTGCTGAAATTCTGCAGTATGCACAGAGCAGCAGAATCCCATTAAAATCAATGGTACTTTGCTTCAAGAGGAATTCTGCACCAGATGAATGTCTGCTATGTGGACAAGCCCTAAGTTAACGAGTCCTCTTATGGGTAGGGCCACTTGTATCACATCCACAGCACATTTCTCGCTGGGGATGCGCGAACGGCAGTCTCAAGAGCGAGCTTCCTGCTGCGGCTGGGTAGCTCTGTGTGTCCACTTGTATCGGCGGATTTCCCACTGTAGACACAGTGCCTGCTCGTAGCTGATTCACAGCAGGAAATCCGCTGCTACGAGCAGATACACAGAGCTACCCAGCCGCAGCAGGGAGCCTGCTCTTGTGACTGCCCTTGTGAAATATTCTTCGGATGTGCTACGTGTGACTATACTCAAAACATATTAGATCGGGTTAACTACAGTAGGAGACCCTTCACTGTGACTAATCTAGCACTGCACAGGCAAATCGTGTGATGCTTCTAATAATGCATGCATGACAAAGCACCAGTACGAGATCTAAAGCTTTGCCGCCATTTCTTGTATTTTTTTTTTTATGGTTTTCCCTGCTGTATGTTATATTCAGTTTAATGGTCAGCACTAGTTTGCCTCACATAGTTAAATTGAAGTCTGTATAAACGTGAACTGTTTCTAAAAGTCATCATGCATTTATCTACAACAGAGTTTTCCAACCCGGGTGCCTCCAGCTGTTGCAAAACTACAACTTCTGGCATGCCCGGACAGCCTTTGGCTGTCCGGGCATGCTAAGAGTTGTAGTTTTGCAACAGCTGTAGGTACACTGGTTGGGAAACACATTTAGAAATAATCGTGGGGGTGGTGATAGTCTGTAGGGTCCCAGATTTGTTTAGAATCCCTACCTGCAGCACATAATATTAAAGTTTTCCAGTTAACCAGTTTATGAAAGATTCAGGGATTGGCCATTTTTCCATATCAATTCTATCTGCCCACTATATAAGGACGATCCACATTATACTATAATTCTCCATGATTCCCCTGTCATTCTTTTGCCTGTCTGTCTAAATCCAACATCTCGTCTAACAGGAAAATTATTTAGACATAGGGTTCCAATCTTCTTTAAAGGGGTACTCCGGTGGGAAAACTTTTTTTTTATTTTTTATATCAACTGGTGGCAGAAAGTTAAACATATTTGTAAATTACTTTGATTTAAAAATCTCCTTCCTTCCAGTACTTATCAGCTGCTGTATGCTCCACAGCAAGTTCTTATCTTTTTTAATTTTTTACAGTCTGATCACAGTGCTCTCTGCTGACACCTCTGTCCATGTCAGGAACTGTCCAGAGAAGGTGCAAATCCCCATAGAAAACCTATCCTGCTCTGGACAGTTCCTAACATGGACAGAGGTGTCATCAGAGAGCACTGTGGTCAGACAGAAAAGAAATCCAAAAAGAAAAGAACTTCCTCTGTAGTATACAGCAGCTAATAAGTTCTGGAAGGTTTTAGATTTTTAAATAGAAGTAGTTTACACATTTTCTGGCACCAGTTGATTTAAAAAAAAAAAAAAATCCCACCGGCGTACCCCTTTAAAGAAGATTGTATTCCTTTACTATAATAGGGGTACTCTGGGCAAAATTTTCATTTGTCCTATATGCCCAGGTTGCCACCATTAAAAAATGTAACTTACCTGCTGCCGTTCCCCCGATGCCGCCGATATCAGCCTTCTGTCCAGGTCTTCTTCCTGGTTTTGGGGCCTGATACGTCACACGGCACTCATCTAATGGTTGGCCACAGTGATGTTCTGACTCAGCCAGTATTAGGTTAAGCATCAGTGTCATGTAATAAGCCTGGGCCTGGCCTTCTTTCTGGTGCTCGGGCCTATTACGTGACACTGCTGCTCAGCCTATAACTGATCGAGGCAGGGCATTACTGCAGCAGGCAAATAGCAGTGCACAGTGTGACATGTTGTGCCCCAAAACCAGGAAGAAGACTGGGGCCAGAGAATAGGAGACCAATGTCAGTGGCACCAGGTGAGTGTCGAAAGGCAGAAACTTGGGAATATATAAGAGAAATAAAAAGATAAGTGTCACCGGAACAATAAATATGATCAACTGATGTGTCTGCCATAAGGGTAAAAATGCTGGAAAATGATATTGGCATGCTTCTATGAAATGTTAAAGGATAAAGGAAACAATTGTACAAATTTCCAAAAAACTTCATTTTATAGAGTGCCCACAAAAGCATGTAGTCTTGTATTGGCTGGTGAATATTGAAGAATGTTTTCTTAGGCTATTGCCTATAGAATGGTAAGATCACCCATTGTACATTCTTTTGTGACCATTTATTTTCTTGTTGTGCTTGTTATTGGGTATTTTGACCTGTTTCAACTTTTTGCTTTTTTATTGTCTCAAGTTCTATTTGTATTATAGGGCTACCCATTCCTTAAAACATGATCTCCCGTCCAAGCAAAATTTTTGTCAGTGTCATGTGTTGCCTTGAATTTTTACCTAGGATTAAATTGGTGATGTGCTCCTTAGGTCAATGTCTATGTTGATTATGGAGGAATAAGGATTCACCTACAGGGTGATCCAGCCTAACTTGTTCTCGAATGTTCATCTAAAATGAGTCATGTTAGTAACTTTGACTCAAATATTTCCCGGAGGATGGGTTATATAGCCAGTTAATTTATCATGCCTGGGTGCAACTGCAACCTCTGCCGGAGGAAAAAGAAGGTTTTTTTTTGTTTTTTTTTTAATGAACTGGTACCCGAAAGTTATACAGATTTGTAAATTACTTCTATTTAAAAAAAAATCTTTAGCCTCCCAATACTAATAAGCTGCTGTATGCTCCAGAGGAAGTTGTGTAGTTCTTTCCAGTCTGACCACAGTGCTCTCTACTGACACCTCTGTCCATGTCAGGAGCTGTCTAGAGCAGGATATGTTTGCTATGGGAATTGGTTCTTGTTCTGGACAGTTCCTGACATGGATAGAGGAGTCAGCAGAGAGCACTGTGGTCAGACTGAAAAGAACAACTCAACTTCCTCTGGAGCATACAGAAGCTAAGTACTGGAAGGATTAAGATTTTTTAAACAGAAGTAATTTACAAATCAGTATAACTTTCTGGCATAAGTTGATTTAATATGTTTTTTCTTCTTCTCCGGGATACCCCTTTAACCATAAACAAGAATGGAACGCCAAAACAGCAGCAAGATAACTCTAAAAAATCTTCTTTTGGAATCTGAGAAATAAGGGGAAGGGGAGGGGTATAGATCATTCCAGCACTACTAAGACCTAAGTTTAAGTCTACTCTGTGCTAAGTTTTATGCAAACACATATTTCTGCCCATATGTCTTTCTCATGAGCTCAAAATAATGTTTTGTCGAAGTAAATGTGCAATACAGGCAGACTAAGTTTTTGTTTTTTATATAGCACTTATACATGTCTAAATCTTTGTTGTTATTGTGTTTTTTTAGACATCGTTAGGATATATAACTATAGCCTTGTGAATAAACCCTTATATTGGAGAAACATTCTGGAGGTGCATTGATACAGCGATTGTTTTTAGGGTTTTCTCTAATCACTGTAGAGGTTCTGTTTGGTCTGTTTATGGAACATACAGTACAAAGAATACACAAACATTTGTAGCAATTGTAGTTGTATACAGGGTGGGTATTGCATAAACATTTAGAACAGTGTTTTCCAACCAGTGTGCCTCCAGCTGTTGCAAAACTACAACTATGGGAATGCTGGAAGTTGTAGTTTTGCAACAGCTGGAGGCTCACTGGTTGGAAAACACTGGTCTAGAATAACTAAGTTAATGTGTCACGTAACATATCAAACAAAAGTTTGGATATGTATTCTGGATCCTCCTTGAGATGTTGTATATAAAAAATATAGGTTCCTCGTATATAGGTTATAGCCAATCTTGTGAAGAGGGATGTCCTATAAGACATTACATTGACGTCACTGCTAACAATGCAAATACTCTATTTGCGCATTGGTTGTGCACATATTGTACTTTAACCCTTAGCAAATGTAAAGTGCCCTGGAACCAAGGGCACTATATAAATAAATTATAAATAAATGAATAAATAATACTAACAATAATTAATACTACTGCTACTACTTCTACTAATAATAATATCTGAGTTTTCCTAGCTCCGTTGACATTTGATCCATAGCATAGATGACTTAATAATATACTTATTAATACTTAGTTTTTTTGAACCTGAAGAGTCCTAGCTCAGGTGATCTTTTACCAACACTACAGATCTTGATGGCATATTCATCCAACAGGCTTGATGGCATATTCATCCAACAGGCATATTCACCCATTAGTCGTATTGTTGTAGTATATCCAGTCCAGAAGCTAAAAATCGGTCATGGGCTTTCAAAGTGTCTGGTTGAGGCTAGGTTTGCCCTTTTAGTCTTGGCATTTTCTTCCATGATGTTTTTTCCCCTTGGTTTTTATCATGATAAGTCATATAAATCTTTCATCATATGACTTAAGGAATTCTATTGAAGAAATGGGGAGAAAAAAATTCCAGAAAAACACTGAAAAGTGCTAAATTCTCATGGTGTTTTTATGGCGTTTTTTTTTTTTTTTTTTCTCCCCCTGGACAATTCTGATTTTAGAAAACTGCCACTGAGCCCAAATCTGCAATAAAAGTCAAAGATGAATAAAAAAAACGGCAAAGGAAAAAAGTGGGTTTAGTCTTTCATAAATCCCTATTGACTTGCAGCTAACATCTGGCCGTAGCATATTTTCACCAAACAATGTTGTACTGCATTTGTGGCATTTTTTTGGTGGGGCGTTTTGAGTTTTGGACACGATTCCAGAAACAAAGCATTCACAATTCTTTTTTCCTGCAAGGGTACATTTAGGCTAGGTTCACACTACGGAATCTCCAGGCGGGAAAATTCTGTCTAGAGTAGACTGAATCAGTCGTCGCTAGGACTGCGTTAACATTTCCGTCCCTAATAGACATTTTAGCAAGCAGAATTTCTGTCTGCAATTTCAAAGTGGAATTGTGGGCTGAAATTCCGTAGTGTGAACCTAGCCTAACAGGAAATAAAACGTAATGTAGTATATACAAGGCAAAACCCAATGTGAGCGCAATGCCTTTTTATTTATGACACTGTATGATCTTTACTTATCCAACTCACTGGTCACCTTGGTTATGTATTAAGTGAACTACCAAAAAGCCTATAAACACAGTGGCTTTTGACTTCTCTATATTATTATTATTATTATTTTAGCATATATTTTTCAGTTTAAATTACCCAGTCTATTTAATGTATGACTTACATCCCCTATGACTTTTGGTCAAGGCTTCATACATACTGCAGCTATTGTTGTTAACCATTGTGAAGGCCACATCCATCAAGTGTTTTAAAGAACTATTGCGGAGCAGGAACACATCCCCCAAAGGATTGTGTATAAGTGTCTGATCATGGGGAGTCCAACAGCTAGGACCCCCCATGATCCCCTGCATGGCACCCCTGCTCTCCACAGCAACGGAGCGTTTCGACCCCCCAGGAAGTGGCGGCCAAAATGGCCCCTCCATGTATCTCTATGAGAGATCTGGAGATACCTGAACGTTGTATCTCCAGCTTTCCCATAGAGATACATGGAGGGGGCATGTCAGCAGCCACTTTGTGTGGGGGGTCAATAAGCTTTGTACCTGGGGAGAGCTGGGGCGCTGTGCAGGAGATCGCGGGGATGTGTTCCTGCACCACATCATTTCTTTAATTGTATATGTTTTTTCAAGGGCTTCACACCAGCGTATTGTGACTATATTAGACTTCTGTGGGGCCTTGCTTGACCTTGATATGTCTTCAATTTTAATACAGAAGTAAACTGAGACTGGGGCTGTCCGGGTTTGCTGGGTGATGTAGTTATGCAACATCTGGAGGCACCTTGGTTGGGAAACACTGTTGTACATATTATGAAAATATGAATGTATATTATATTATACCTAGCTGTAAGCAAACTACAGAAGACCAGACCAAAAGGTTATACAGTATACAGATGTTTTACACTAATCTATAGCGTCAGCTTAAGGTGGCCATAAAGTTATCTCTTCCAACCTCTCCGTAAAGATGAACATTTAACATGGTTGAAAGCTCATGTTTCCTCTATGGGCGGGGGGGGGGGGGGGGGAGTAAGCCACAGCCAATCAGCTCTGACGGCTGCTTAACCCTTCCAGAACAATAGGGTCGGAAGGTGAAAATCCAACTTGCTTGTTCCTTCTTTCCATCCACATCATCTGTCAGTGGAGAGTCTGGAAGCCCCAATACACCTAAGTCCAGTGATTCCCAACTGGTGTGCCTCCAGCTGTTGCAAAACTACAAATCCCGGCATGCCCAGACTACCTTTGGCTTTCCAGGCATGTCAAGAGTTGTAGTTTTGCAACAGATAGAGGCATACTGTTTGGGAAAAACCTCCTGAGGCCATGTTCACACAAAATTTTCGAGTTGAATTCTGTGGTAATATTCCACTCGGAAATTCCTCTGCAGCAGAGTCCCATTGATTTCAATGGGATTCTGCTGAACTGTGCACACTGCAGAATTTTTCAGCAGATGTTTCCGCTGCGGAAATCCAGATTCCGACTTCCGCAAAAACACTGCACTTGTTCAAAAATGCATTGCCATGAGCATTCCTAGCGCCACAAAACAAGGAAATGTGAGGAATGTCCACAACAGACATTCTGCAAATTTTAAGTCGTGTGAAAATAGCCTTGGGCAGTCAGCTGAACCTGGTGAAATGCCATCTACATGCCTTTTGCTGTCTGAGCAACAACAGAATATCTAAAAGTTGAAAATAACTCATATACTTATATTTTAGTGCACTGCAAAACTATTCTAAATAACCCCTTTTTCATTGTTATCCTTCATCACGGCTTCAGAAACCTTCCAGAATCTCCAGAGAAACTTATTTAACCACCAAGCTATCAAGTAAATTAATAAAAAAAATCCCTTTATAATAACTTAAAGGAGATAGAAACATGTATCCCCTATCCTAAGGATAGGGAATAAGTGTCAGATCACTGGGGCTCTGACCTCTGGGACCCCCACGATTTCCCATATGGTGCCCCAGCTCTCCTATAGATACAATGAGAAATTCCTCCAATTTTAGCAGAGTTCATAAAGGCGCTGGAGATCAGGAAAAAATGCAACTTCTCTTTACTCCCACAATGCAACACGTTTCACGGAAGGTCCGCTTCATCAGGCGATGCCTGATGAAGCGTAAATTCCGCGAAACGCGTTGCATTGTGGGAATAAAGAGAAGTTGCATTTTTTCCTGATCTCCAGCGCCTTTATGAACTCTGCAAAAATTGGAGGAATTTCTCATTGTATCTGTGGCTATGTGAGGTGGAGCGGCTGCTGAGATTTTATTACATCATACGTTCTTCCATGGTTGTACTTGGATGAAGTACAACTATTGTTGGTAAGCACATTTTCACACTTAGTGTTACAACTATATCCTCGGGTATCACACAAGGGAGCATATCCTATTGTTTTTTCTTTCCCAGCTCTCCTATGGGAGAGCCGGAGCGCTGTACTCTGGTATTGCCGGCTCTCCCATAGAGATGCATGGAGGGGTGTATCACCCACAGCTTTGTGCAGTGGTCGACACAGCTATTTTAATGCAGAAAGCATTGGACCCCCACGTGATCTTAAATTTATCCCCTATCCTTAGGATAAGGGATACAATTTTTTACTCCTTTAGATCCATGCATAGTTATACTAGAATTGCAGTTTATTGGTCCACCAATAGGAAATTGCATGCTATATCCCAGTTTGGTAGCAATTTATTCTCTTGTAGTGAAGTGTATATGTACTATAGAGGGGGACGGGCATTTTTAACTTCAGTGACATATAGTACCATATCTGATCTAATATGAGAAGTACAGGGAAAGGGTAGAAGGGATGGAATGCTTATTTTTAGATATGTGGTTAATAGTTTTGTTGAGATTAGAAATTCTGTTCTACAGAGAGGTCACTTTTCTAGAATGATGATTTCTTTTGTGATATTTGTGATATTTTTCAGCTATTAATGTCCTGAGAGGCCCATTTTAGCCTATAGTATTACAGTAAAAGATCAAATTTATGACATTTTGTACATTAACATCTTCTGCACTGCTTGGAGATATGTATGGAATGCAAAATAAAGAATGCTTTACTTTCTGATGGTAACAGGGTAGTAAAAGACTGCACAGCTTGATGCCTCCATTGTGGCCCCATCTTCTGAAATACAAGGACATCCCAATCTCTATACTTTATGCAGCAGATGTTGGAGGCATTGGAGGTGTACAGCTTCCACCGGTCGGCAGTGACGTTGGCCTTTTACTGATGTTGTATTGTTTAAATCCCAACCAAAGCAATTCACCTGTTAGATTCCAACATTTACGTTTTTTCTCTCCAAAAATGCAGTATCTGTATTATAATACTTCAACAGATAGACTCATGCAAAGCTTTAAACCATCTCCTTTAACCAATTGGTCCTAGGTGTGCACCTAGACTTTTTGTTTGTTACTTAGATAACTAAGGTAGCATAGTAAAGGTACGTGGGGGGTGATCCCACCATTAGGCTACACAATGGGTTGTATTTAGTTTCCTTATAAACCAACTAGTGTCAGGATACAGTGAAATAACGTAAGGATGAAGATTAGGGGTTGTAGTTATATGTATTGTCTTGTGTCTATTGGTAGAGAGGAGAGACCCTTATCAACAATCCCAAAATATAGAATGAGAGCACTTTATTGTATTTCTAGAATGACAATATATTCTAATAGGTAGACTAGATATTATTGTATAACAATGAACTGATACAGTGAAACAAAGCAATAGAAACTTTCTCTCAGCCTACTTCCTATTTAAATATTATTTGTATCAGTTATTATTATTGTTTAATAAATAATCATATCTCCAAATGATATGTCATAAGTAGCCAATAATACTACAACTACTTCTACTACTACTACTAATAATAATGTACCGTGTCCATTTTTGGACATCGTCAGTCATCAGCCGTAACTCCTTCCTCTGTCAGGTGAAACGGCGTCCCACCTCTTCCCTCGGGCCAATCTCCGTCAGGCGTCACACGCAACTCCGTCCTCTGTCAGGTTAAACGGCGTCCCGCCTCCTCCCTTGGGCCAATCTTCGTCAGGCGTCAGACGCAACTCCGTCCCCCTCCTTTGTCATCCTAAAATCTCTCATCCGAAACTCTGTCATCCCTCAGACGAAAAACTTTCCTGCCGTGTAGCAGAGCCGAGTCTGTGTCGGCTCTCTGCTATACAGGTTCTGCTGTACACGCTATTCAGTGTCGGCTCTGCTGTATAGACTCTGTAGCACATGTAGTGTCTGTAGTACACATGTGCAAGTTTCCCAGTTTCAACTCTGCTATACAATGCTGCGCAGCATCAGCTCTGCTATGCGGCAGGTAGTTGCGTCTGAGGGAGAATCGTCTGAGGCATGACGGCGTTTTGGACGACAGCGTTTCGGATGAGGGAGGAGGGAGTTGTCACTGAAGGAGGACGGCGATTGGTCTGAGGGAGGAGGCGAGGCGCCGTTTCACATGACGGAGGACGGAGTTGCGGCTGACGACTGACGGTGATTGGTCCGAGGGAGGTGGCGGGACGATATTTCACCTAACGGAGGACGGCGTTGCGGCTGACAACTGATGGCAATTGGCCCGAGGGAGGAGGCGGGACGTCGTTTCACCTGACAGAGGACAGAGTTATGTCTGACGACTGACGATGTCCTAAAAGGGACACCGTAATAATGATATATTGTTTTAATACAAGTCTATGACCGAGGATATTAAAAGTCACAGCATGGATTGGCTGTCTTTACCTGCTATCTATCTATCTATTTATTTATCTATTTATTTATCTATACCATCTCCTTAGAGTGAACTGCACTTTGATGGTACCAGGGTACTGAAAAACTAAGAATAAAACATGTTCTTTATGTTGCCAGGAGTGGAGCTATGCTTTGACATTAGACTGAATGCATTATTTTATTTTGTACTTTACAATGGATGTAAATACCGACTTCTCCACAATGCCAAACACCTCCACCTAAAAAGCCACTTAGGGTACATGGCACAAGAACCACCCATATGAAGCACCACTGAAAGCAAGGTAAGGCCAGCCCTGAAGCTCCCTTTGACTTCCATTTGGGCTTTAGTGGTGGAGGACACTGAATAGAAATGACATGTCACTTCTTTTCAGCGCATTTCAACTGCTTCCATTAAAGTCAATAGGGTCTGGGATTTGGGTAATGACACTGAGCTGTTTTGAATGCAAACATTGGTGCATTTTTCCATCTCTAAAACAGCACTTTTTATGCCCGTGTGAACGTACCCCTACATGCACGGAGTTGAAGTTTCACAACAGCGGGAGGCACACTGATTGGGAAACACTGCTTTAAAGGAATTTTTCATACAAAAACTTTTATGCATGAGTGATGACTCTACATTATAATAAATGGGAAATAATTTAACGTGCAATTTCATAAAAGTGTTTATAATAAGAACTTGATTTTTTTTTTCCAGTTTTTTATGACTGATCTTTAAACAAAACAAAAACTACTTAAATATTTCCTATGTGCAATACTAAACCAAATATCTGGGTTCACCTGTAATCATTCTCCCATTGGCAGGGTATGTCCGAAAATATTGGGGCCAAGTTTGATTACTTTCAATATAGGGATATGTCGGCACTTCCGTAGAATCTGCGGTGGGGCACGAGGTAGGGTAAAGGCACAGCTAGAAGAAAGATGATACTCAGCACTCACCAGTAATGCACAGTGCAGATTTATTATGCCATAGTGTAGTACAAGGACGCGTTTCGGCATGGGAGCCTTCCTCAGCTGTCTGCCTTGGCAGACAGCTGAGGAAGGCTCCCAAGCAGCTCCCAAGCCGAAAAGCTTCCTTGTACTACACCATGGCATAATAAATCTTTAGTGTTCATTACTTGCGAGTGCTGGGTATCATCTAGCAAGTCACGTAATCAAACTTACCAGTAATGCACAGTGAAGATTTATTATGCCATAGTGTAGTACAAGGACGCGTTTCAGCGTGGGAGCCTTCCTCAGCTGTCTGTCAAGGCAGACAGCTGAGGAAGGCTCCCATGCCGAAAAGCATCCTTGTACTACACTATGGCATAATAAATCTGCACTGTGCATTACTGGTGAGTGCTGGGTATCATCTAGCAAGTCACGTGATCAAACTTACTAGTAATGCACAGTGAAGATTTATTATGCAATAGTGTAGTACAAGGACGCGTTTCGGCATTGGGAGCCTTCCTCAGCTGTCTGCCTTGGCAGACAGATGAGGAAGGCTCCCACGCCGAAACGCGTCCTTGTACTACACTATGGCATAATAAATCTTCACTGTGCATTACTGGTAAGTTTGATCACGTGACTTGCTTACAGACTGTTCCAATATAGAGACAGAGTTGCCAAAAGTCCCATAGACTCGTCTCCAGATTGCAATAGTCTGCAAGCAACAGGATCATAATTGACCTCAATGTTATCGGGAAATTCCCACCACAAATAGAGGTACTATTTAAGATAGTCGGATTAAAATAACATCCGTGACCTTTAACAACCTTGACCGATGTGGTTATACCAGAAGACACACCTACATAGCCCTGTGTATGAGACTTTACCTGTATGTATATTAATGTCACATGTGTACCATGTTTCTTGAATTGACTAAGATTTTTCTATTGTACTACTATCCTTTCCTTTTTACATCTATATACAATGTCCACGGGCGTTTGTGCAAAATATGCTATATTTGACAAATTGTAACTGTATTACCAAGGTGCCAGAGGTTGTTCAATGCAAATACTTCTTAGAATTCAGGACCATCGCACACCCCATATTCACAGCCCACTTATGTTTACATATGCACAGAATTCTTTGGTATGCACTTCTTCAATTTGACTGCGAATAGATGAGAAATCTAGCGTAGCATTCCGTGTGAAGAGTACTGTGGAGCCGTCTAATAAAGCACAGTAATGTCACATCCTGGTCTCGTAATCCTTGCACTAAAATGTTGTTTGTATAAATATATCTATATGTATACAGGTAGCTATATTTATACATGTGTATATTAGCAATGTATGTTTTCTTTATTGCCTATTGACAATGAAATACAATGTAAAGTAACATAAAAACAGTATGTTTTAGTGTACTATGGCACAGCATTTTTAATACTGTTACAGGGTTTTTAAGAAACAAAAAAAAAAAAGTATATCTATATCTATATATAAATATATATGTTCAGTGTGATTTGTTTACCAGTCCTAAATCTGAATGTCATGACTTTTTTTTTTTCTCCGACAGTCCATTAACCATTTCAGGCTTTTCTGAAATCCAGCAGAACTGGAGAACTATGTAGGCAGCCATGCCCATGAGCCATTTTTACACATGCCTCATGTAAACCAATGGAGTTTTCCATTTTTTATTTCTTTTTGGTACATTACTTTTTTTTAAGTACCATGTATTTCAATGTACTTTGATACAATGGTAGTAATATTACAAAGCTGTTTCCAGATCTAATTATGCTTTCTTTAGTGCATTAACAAAGATTTTTTTTAAATCATGTGCTTATTTATTTGTGTTCCAGTGGAAATAAAAGCAATAGTTTAAAGTAATGGTATTGGTTGGCTTTTCTGTCAGATGTATGTGATGTTTTTTTTTTTTTTTTTTAAACGTTAAAGGGGTATTCCGGCTTTATACATCTTATCCCCTATCCAAAGGATAGGGGATAATATGTATAATCTCAGGGGTCCCGCTGCAGGGGACCCCAGCGATCTCGGTGCAGCCCCCAGCATTCTGTGATCGGCCACGCCCCCTAGTGATGTTATGCCACGCACACCATTCATGTCTATGGGAGGAGGCGTGACATCACTATGGGGCGGGGCCACTACGTCACATCCCCGTCTCGGAGGCAGCGCCTAGCACAGAATGCCGGTGGCTGCACTTACATAGTGGGGGTCCCCATCGGCGGGACCCCTGCTATCATACATCTTATCCCCTACGCTATGGATAGGGGATAAGATGTATAAAGCCCGGGATACCCCTTTAAAATCAGGCTGGGTCCTCACAGTGTTTACCCAGTACATCCTAGATATGAGTCGGCAACCTGTCAAAATAGGATACATACTACAGTGTACTTTCTGCAAACCCATTCAGTTTAGTGGTCCGAATGTAGTCAAGTTGTGGCAATGTTTGAGACATTTTCCACATGTATATGTTTATTTACCAAGACATACAAAAGCTTTTTGTTCCAATAATTTTATTCACTTTCAAAAATCAACAAATACAAATGCATTCCAATTTTACAAAAGTCTTATCCAAGAGACTCCTCACAGTAATAAACAAACCAAACCCTTCCACCCCAAATCAAACAAAGAAGAAGAATGAATATAAACAATGTTTGAATTCCGCTAAACAAATGTTGCAGAAATGAGCTAAATGTATATTCCTGACAAATGGGCTAAATGTATATTCCTGACAATGTACATTCCTAACATTTGGACCATTAAACTGAATAGGTTCACTGCTAGTACCAGTATATGTCAGCATTCCTTTCTGACAGGATGCCAACATATACCTACACTATACTAGATAACTAGATAAATAACTCAGCCTAAGCCACAGAGAGAAAGCTTATGTTTACTTTGGTATACTACAGAGGTAATTTCTAATAGACATACATACATTCATCCCTATCTCTAATAGACATACATACATTCATCCCTATCTCTAATAGACATACATACATTCATCCCTATCTCTAATAGACATACATACATTCATACCTATCTCTAATAGACATACATACATTCATACCTATCTCTAATAGACATACATACATTCATACCTATCTCTAATAGACATACATACATTCATACCTATCTCTAATAGACATACATACATTCATACCTATCTCTAATAGACATAGACATACATACATTCATACCTATCTCTAATAGACATACATACATTCATCCCTATCTCTAATAGACATACATACATTCATACCTATCTCTAATAGACATACATACATTCATACCTATCTCTAATAGACATACATACATACCTATCTCTAATAGACAAAATATATGGTCAAACAGCAGCAATGGCAGTATGTGTTTAGTAAACCTAAAAGCAGCACATGTAGTGAAAAAAAAATAAAAAATAAACAATACTTCCTCAATCTCCTGCCAAGCCTGTGCAGATGCTTTTTTTATTTTACCACAGCTGATGTGTTGTACTGGCAGGAAATTGCTGCAGCCAACCACTGGACACAGCAGTCATATGATGTACACATTGCTATCTCTACTGAGTGCTCAATGGTGACGCCAGTAACTATAGCACTTGACTGCTAAGCTGAGGCTAGTGACTGGCTGCAGAGGTCACATATTGGTGTTCCCTGTCAGTGCTGACAACCTGTAAATACACCGATGCCAGGTTATGGGCAACTGTCATTACCGAGGCAGGAGTAGTTGCTACAATCCTCACAGCAGAGCTTAGAGTAGAGGAGATGCAAAGTAACCCTTAGGAGCCCTGTAGACATGCTGTGACTCATATTATTTTACACTAACTTGGCTTTAATTGTTGCAGGCTTGGGGCTTTAGACCTAATTTGGAGGCCTCCCAAGTTGACTAGGGTTCTGATAGTGTCCAATTAATGCTACAACGCTAGGGTATGAACTAGCACTATGTGGCCCGTCAATTCAATGACTCTTGTGCTCAGGGCTAGACATTTCCTACTCCTCTGGGTGGGGAACACTTGCAGAATGGCGCAGTTACTTGCTGGAAGATTTTCTTTTGGCTTCCCTTGAATCACCCCACACTCCTGCTGTCTCTTCTCCACACTGCAGCTCACACTGAGTTCTGCACAGAACACACACTTCACAACTCTGCACTAGACTCTAATTCTGAATAGCTCCCCCTACACTATTTATGGCCTAGCTAGGGGGCCTCCCATTGGGTAATCAGGGTCACATGAGTACTCTGCATCCTGCCTTCTTACTGATTTTCTTTACATTTCTTAAATACACAGTGCAAAACACTATAAATTAAAGGAGTTTTGTAGTGAAAGATAACGTATCCCCTATCCAAAGGATAGAGTATAAGTTAGAGACCCCCTGAACAAGAGATACATGAGGGGGGAGTGTCAGCCGCGGCTTTCTGTGGGGGTTGGAACATCTGCTTACGACAGACTACTGGTTCAGGAGATCGCAGGGGGTCCCAGCAGTTGGACCCCACAATCTCTAACTTATTCCATATTCTTTGGATAGTGGATAAGTTATCTTTCACTCCACTACTCCTTTAACAGGCAAGGACAACAATGAATATTAAAGCATTACCTGTGCAGCAGGGCCTATCGCAAGCACCTAAAGCAATATTTACCTGACAGAACCCACTCCGGTACTGAGACACCGCAATTTATTCTGCATTAAACCAGCTGGGAGTGAACCAGTAAGCATACCCCTCACATTCACCTTAAGAAAAGGCTAAAGGAAAGCAAAGCTTGTTCCACAAACAACACATTCACTACCTTATTCCTACCCAAGGGGTTCCTCCTCACATGAGCCATTCTTCTGCCTGTAAATTATGAGACTGCACCTCTCTCTATCTGCTTTGGAAGTTTGTTTAGTCAGGTTTACAGGTACAGAACTGTGTAACTTTTTCATTATCTTCATGTTAGGTTGCTTGACTGCAGAATTACCACCATGGGCTGCTCACTTTCCTGCTACTTGAGAGTGCACTGGGGGATTTGAGACCATCAATACCTATTGTGCCCCCTTCTTTTATTGTGCCCCTCCACATGAGAAAGCTTGAGTGGAAGCCCTCATGCACACCGCCCTTGTCTGTGACTGCCTATGGCACCCGACTGGCTCTATGCCAAGTAACATTCCCTTTAGGTCTCCAAAATAGTTTTGTCTCTTTATACAAGCTCATGGAAGTGCATAAAGGAAATATATCTATATATTTTTACACAGGTATCCCAGTGATAAGACCAGTAACAGATATGTGTGTTTTCATCAATTATTGCTATAGTTTGCTTACTTACTTTCATACATATTGTACTGTAAAAACGCACACAATATTTCTTGCGACATAACCCCTCTACATTGTAGGCAAACACTGGATGCTGTGAGAGAATTTGTGTGCAAGGATTTGTTTCTCTGTCTTTGTCTCTTCTGTTGTTGTCCTTTTCCCGAAAATGACCGAAAGCATAATAGCAAGGTATATTTTACTAAAATGTATATATTTTGCACTAAGTGGAGGATCATTTTAAAATGTCTATACTCCTCTGTACATTTGATGCTGCTTATCATCTTCTTTTGGTGGCCATTAGACTGTACATATTACACATTTATAGTGCAGTAGAGACACCTAGTGGACACTGTAGATATAGCTCTCTGGCACATTACTTAATTTGTATGACATTTTATTTCTGTGCTAAGGACTCAATATGCTTCAGTTTGCTCAGCCAGACAAATATCTGCAATGCAGATGGATATACTGGATATACAACTAGAGGAATATAAAACAGTGTCATCTGGTTATGTACTATTTATAATTACATAAGAATAAATGGGAATTAAAAACGTAGCCTTGTATCAGGTTTGTAAATATTCTGTCAAATACATCCCATCAGCTTCTCCACAAAGAAAGAAACATGAAGGTTTGTGTAAGAACAATAAAGATATCATATGAATACCAGAACTGTACAGCACATTTGTCACGATTCGGCAGGCTGGAGGTGGATCCTCTGTGCCAGAGAGGGATTGGCGTGGACCATGTCGGTGGACCGGTTCCAAGTTGCTACTGGTATTCACCAGAGCCCGCCGCAAAGCGGGATGGTCTTGCAGCGGCGGTAGCAACCAGGTCGTATCCACTGGCAACGGCTCAACCTCTCTGACTGCTGAGATAAGCGCGGTACAAGGGAGTAGACAAGAGCAAGGTCAGACGTAGCAGAAGGTCGGGGCAGGCGGCTAGGTTCGTAGTCAATGGTGAAATAGCAGGAGGTCAGGAACACCGTATGGGTAACACAGTAAAAGCTTTCTCAAGGAACAAGGCAACAAGATCCGGCAAGGAAGTGCAGAGGAAGTGAGGTTATATGGGCAAGGAACAGGTGCAAGCTAATCAGGGTGATTGGGCCAGGCACCATCATTGGTGCACTGGCCCTTTAAATCTCAGAGAGCTGGCGCGCGCGCGCCCTAGAGAGCGGAGCCGCGCGCGCCAGAGCATGACAGCCGGGGACCGGGACAGGTAAGTGTCTTGGGATGCGATTCCCGGGCGGGCGCATCCCGCTATGCGAATCGCATCCCCGCCGGCAATGTCAGTGCAGCGCTCCCGGTCAGCGGGTCTGACCGGGGCGCTGCAGGGAGAGAAACGCCGCGAGCGCTTTGGGGAGGAGCAGGGACCCGGAGCGCTCGGCGTAACAACATTTTATATTGCAAGGAAAGGTGTATGCTATCCCACTGAAACTGAATAAAAAACTCACGAGCATACTTATCATAGAGAAAGGCCATATAGCTACTATGGCAAGGTGACCAGATGTCCCCTGTTTCCGGAGCTGTACCCAGATTGAGGACGCTGTCCTAGAAAATATTATATCCCCTGGAAATGTCCCTGAATCCCTTATTGTACTCAATTGTAAGTGCATCCTTACAATTGAAATATACGTTGTCGGCAGTGTGAAAGCACCACTCAGCATCCCTCCAGGACGTCTACATCTGTATATTGGCGTAAGACCTGGCTAGCAGAGGCCAGTGCAGAAATTAGGGAGGATGGAATGGCTGGTGTTCAGGCAGCACAGAGGTAGTAAGTATATGTCCATAGGGGGCACAGGATGTGACTTTATATATGGGGGCAAAGGTTGTTATTTTGTATATTTGGCAAAAGAACCAACTTTATATAAGGGGCAAACGATTTCATTTTATGTATGGGGCAAATAATTTCATTTCATACACGGTGGTTAAGTCATTTTATATATGGGGCTAGTATTTTAACTTTATATATTGGACGAAGGAGGACATTTTATGTATGGGGCAATGGATGCAATTTTATATATAAGGCAAAGTTTTGTATAGAAATTTATATCTGGGGGTTACAGTTTATGGAATAAATTCTTATATGAGGGATACAGTGTATGGAATAAACTCATACGTGGCATAAAGTGTATTGAATAAATTGATATATGGGGATACAGCGTTACAGTATTGTATTCAGAGGGTATAGTATGTTGGAGTGTTATATTAAGAAGGAACACAGTATGACAACGTTATAGGGGTACAGTGTATGGCAGGATTATAGTCAGGACACAGTGTCTGGCAGGGTTATATTCAGATGGTACAGTATATGGCAGGGTGATTTTCGGAGAGTACAGTGTCTGGCAGGTTTATATTCAGAGGGTAGAGTGTCTGGCAGGATTTTATTTAGGGGGGTACACTGTCTGGCAGGGTTGTAATAATTACTGTCTTCATAGAGAGGATGAGGATCTACTGACAAGTGAGGAACCAATGATGTCTGGGCATCAAAATCTGCAGAGAAAAGATGTAGCCAGAAGAAGTCATCACAGTCTGGATCAGATGGAGAAGAAAAGACAACAGAGAAGATGTCACCTGTGAGTCACTGATATCCTTCTGTATTATACCTGAGTAGGACTGTGATCACTTGTAAATAGTGATATCGCGAACATAAAATTTTCTGTTCGCGAATGGCGAACGCGAATTTCCGCAAATGTTCGCGAACGGGCGAACCGCCATTGACTTCAATAGGCAGGTGAATTTTAAAACCCACAGGGGCTCTTTCTGGCCACAATAGTGATGGAAAAGTTGTTTCAAGGCGACTAACACCTGGACTGTGGCATGCCAGAGGGGGATCCATGGCAAAACTCCCATGGATTATTACATAGTTGATGCAGAGTCTGGTTTAATCCATAAAGGGCATAAATCACCTAACATTCCTAAATTGTTTGGAATAACGTGCTTTAAAACATCAGGTATGATGTTGTATCGATCAGGTAGCGTAAGGGTTACGCTCGCTTCGCAATGACAGACCAAACTCCCTGTTTAACGCACCGCAAACAACCACAAACTGTCCATTTGCACAACCGCAAACTCCCCATTCGCACAAGGTTGGATACCAAGCTAGCCATGTACTGTTCCTTGTCCTCACTGATCTCATTGAAGGTCTCTTCCTCCACCCAGCCACATACAACACCAAGGGTCCCCGAAAGGTGACAACAAGCCCCCTGGGATGCCTGCTGTGTTTGGTCTTCCACCTCCTCAAAGCCACCTTCCTCCTCTGACTCCTCTTCTTCAGACTCCTCTCTCTGCGTTGCCTCTCTCTGCATTATTATAAGGTGTGTTATGTAGTACTATTCCTATCATTCTTATCCCTGTTACGTCCCCTATCAGGGGACGTGTATATGGCATCGATTTTAGGAACCGGGAGATGGAAAAAGATGCTTGGTTGGTCCTCCTTCTTCAAATTTGGGGCACTGCGCGTGCAATCTAATGTGCCACCAAATAGGAGTGGTGTGTTAAGTAGTACTATTCTTATAATTTTAATCCCTGGTCCGTCCCCTATTAGGGGACGTGTATATGGCATCGATTTTAGGAACCGGGAGATGGAAAAAGATGCTTGGTCGGACCTCCTATTTCAAATTTGGGCGCTGTGCGTGTAATCTAATGTGCCACCAGATAGGAATAGGTACAAAAAGAGGGGGGCTCACCAAATCATACAATGGGTGCTACTACTCAGTAAGCAAAAAACTTTCTATGCAAGGGTAAGGATTACTGTAAAGAGTGCACACCACAAGATCAATATTCATATAAGTAACAAATTTTATTAAGTATCATATAAAGTTTGCAAAAAAGACACAAAAGGGCTAAAATCAATTAAAAGCTCTCAATCGAGCAACCTCCACAACATGGGAGAGGGGCCATGAATCCCCTTCTCACCAAAGTCCCGTCCCTCTGTTGTACAATACAATGGCTCAAGCAGTGGTGCTAACTAATAAGATGGTACACGTACAGCATCAATCTATGTCACCAAATAAATAATCCTAACATCAAATGAGAAGAAATACACGGTGTACAAAGAAAAGATAAATAAATACATATCACCAGTGCACAGCAACCACAGAACAAAGGAGCCGAAATGGTAAGTAGCGGGACGGGACCCCTAAGCCCCACGCGTTCCGTCACCGTTTGTGACTTCCTCAGGGGTGTTGTAGTCCACCTGCCCTTGGGGTCTTATATATCAGCATAGTATATTGGGTAATACCTGTCAGGTGAGTACATCGAGGGTCAATCACGCTGTGTATAGTGGAGCCGGCGTACACTTCCGCCTCCGCCACCCACTTCCGCTATGTGTGCGTCACGAGAAGTGTAGATCATGTGACCACCTAGTGGTCACATGATCTCTTCTCCTTGATATTGACTGTCATGTGCGATAGTGCCGCATCCGGGAGTAAGTGCGTCCCACGTGACCGAACGGTCACGTGAGGCGTCATGTGATCACATGTTGTTAAGAACTTTGTTGTGCCTTGGCGCATGCGCACCCCATATGTTAGGACACCAGGTAAGTACATAACAATGTACACAATTTGGACTCAATAATAAAGCTGTAATATGCATGCAAATTGATGGTAAATGAACTGGCCCGTCACATGATATAGACGTTATATAAGAAATAATAATAAAAAAATATATATGTAATTAAATAAATAATTGGGAATAGACAATATACATATATATATGGATAAAAAGTGAAGAATAGTACGTGAGTAATGAAAGATAAATAATAAATAAAATAAAAATTGCAAATAATAATAAATAAATGCATACATGAAGATAAGAAATAAATAATGTATATATACTTTATTATGAATAATAAGTGTATAAATGGGGAAAAGTGGGTAGGCATATGGCCCATGTGTGATCAGTAGTTAGAATAAGTTAAAAAATATCTAAGTAATTCATACCAACGACTATACATATGTGTGTGTGTGTGTGTAAAAAAACACACAACCACCCACACACATGTACATTAGTATATGTGCAAAGTGAAAGAATAAAAATAAAATAAATAAATATATAATAAAATTAGTAATAAAATTGGTGCAAATAAATTGTCCATATGATTACTGTCAAATCCCAATCATGATAATAATAAAATCAAACATGTGAAGGTCTTCGTCCAATCTGATAACCCACCATGCATACAATATCAAAAATTAGATATATATATATATCTCCAACAAGGTTTGGTCACCATTGATGTATCATACCTGGTATCTTATGCGGATAGAGGATAGTCCAATATCCCCTTAGTCTCAACAGCCTGTGTAACCCTCAAGGGCATCCTGACTAGGTCAATGTAAGATCAATCAATATTAAGATAATATATAAAACATTAATATTCAAAATTCAATAATTATCCAAACTGGGCAAGTGGCGTCCTCTTCTTATTGAATGAATGCAGTCCCAGGTCTCCATAATGGAGTCCACATCCATAGATGTTGTTAAAGTGTGTGTGGGGGGATGGCTACAAAAAAAGTCCATCAATCCATAGGTTGTCCATATGAATAGGTTAGTGTCTTCCACATACCAAAGAGGTTGTAAAAAACTCCATCCAGTATCATAACCAGAGAGTTTTTCATCCTAGGGGGGACTAACAGCAGTCAGTAGGGCCCAAATCCAGGCTGAAGAATCCATAATCCATAAGCATCAAGCTATTACGAGTATATCCAAATATTCTCATGTGTTCTCCTTTTTATCATCTTCCTAGAATCCACATCACACCCGACATTTGAGACTCAGCAAGTGTTCGAACAACAGGAGGTAAGTACAGTAACTCAAGATCAGCATAATCTGTTTAGAATGGGTGACATGTGAACTGGATAATGCTTCAAGTCATCCCTACTAGAAGATGCCTAAATGATCGTCGACCCAAGAAGCCAGTGAACAGTAGGTCCTCATTCATGCCCCAGGGAGACACTGTTCCCAATTCGAAAATCCATTTGGATTCTACTTGTAACAGTCTTTGGGTAATGGGTCCTCCTCTCATATTTGTCGTAACTCTTTCCAGGCCGACAACCTGTAAGCCATATGAACGTCCTCCATGATGTTCTAAAAAATGGGTTGCCACGGTTGTCAGGGTTTTGAATCTGTCTTTATCCCGACGAGCCAATGCTATGGTGGATAGATGCTTCTGTATTCTTTTTCTAAGCTGTTGTCCTGTTTGCCCCACATATAGTTTGCCACAAGGGCAAATGATAGTATATATGACCTGTGATGTTTTACAGTTAATGTAATTTTTTAAATGGTAACTTTTTCCATTTCGTGGATTGGTAAATTCCTGCTTAGTGACCCCCGAATTTAAAACCATATGGGAGTCAGGATTGGCTAGATGCTCCGTAATTATCATTGAGATGCTTATTAAACATGATAGAGAGCTGTTGAAAAATATCAAGGAGAAATTAATTGAATTGGAGAAGCAACTTTTGACCTGGGATAAGGAAAAACTGGTATTGCCATTTCAGGAGAAGCTCAGGAGCATGATGGATAAATTTGAGAAAGAAATTATGGAGGGGAAGAGGAATAAGTTTAGCAGAGATCGTGGAGACTATGATCGACAAGATGTCTATAGATGGCAACATAGAGGCAACCGTAGGTATTGGAAAAGGAGTAATGCAGCAAACAGTAACATTGTTGAACAGGGAGATCTGAATAGGGAGGCGAGCAGCAGTGATTTTTTATCAACAGAGGCAAGCGACACAGACGGAGGACCCGAAGGGGGAAACGTAAACCCCAAAAAAAGAGCACCCAAACATCGGGCACCCACCTCCACCTACCGCAAGAAATACAGATAGATGCAATAAGCACCATGGAGGAGGCGGCAGTGGTGGAGGGGGATGGGGGCTCTGATGTTCAGGGAAACAAGGACCAACAAGAACAATTACAGATTTTGAATCTTTCTTCACATAGACTTACCGACTCAGAAATGTCAGTATTGAGTAGAGGACTTACTTTCTCACCAATGAGAAAATTGGACAAATTTGACTTCATTAAGGATACATATTTGTTTTGCAGAAAGATAATATTGAAGCTGCTACATGATAAGCCTATGATGTTGTCAAGTCTAGAACGAGATGACCGAGAAGTACTGCGTGATCTCATGGATCTTCTGGAAGAGAACCAAACAGGTACACAATCCGGAAGTCGCTGTCCCTGTATTAAACCTTCCAGAACAGCTCCCCCTTTCTCTCTGTTTCCTACTGTCCAGGTGTTTTTCCAGACGATCATGGAAGCAGTGTGTAAACTACCCAATAATTGCATTTCAGGGAGGAATTTGACCAGGGAGGAACAGCAAGCGATAAATGACCTGAAGAATAACAAGGACTTCCTGATCAAGGAAGCTGATAAAGGTGGAAACGTTGTTTTGTGGCCCCTAGACAAATACATCTGTGAGGCATTGAGACAATTGAATGACCGGAACTATTATCAACAACTACCATCAGACCCAACGGACTACTTTCAAAGGAGGTTCACACATATACTTGACTCAGCCTTGGAACACGGAGTAATATCCAAAAAGGAACTAGAATACCTGCAGCCTCTGGTAACAGCACTACCCTCATATTTGAGAGATTCTCTACATCTGATGCAAACGATCAAGGACATACAAATTCCGCAAGGAACATTATTAGTCACATGTGACGTAGAATCACTATACTCCAATATCAGACACCAAGATGGCATCTGTGCAATTACATACTACTTGGAGCAACAGGTACACAGGAAGAATGTTTGGAATTTATTTCTTTTCTCAATCAGAACAACGTTAATGTAAGACTGACACACAATATCTCCCCTTGGGCAGTGGAATTTTTGGATCTTCGAGTAGAGACATACTGTTACGCCGAGCGCTCCGGGTCCCCGCTCCTCCCCGGAGCGCTCGCTACACTCTCCTCACTGCAGCGCTCCGGTCAGATCCACTGACCCGGGGCGCTGCGATACCGCCTCCAGCCGGGATGCGATTCGCGATGCGGGTAGCGCCCGCTCGCGATGCGCACCCCGGCTCCCGTACCTGACTCGCTCTCCGTCAGTCCTGTCCCGGCGCGCGCGGCCCCGCTCCCTAGGGCGCGCGCGCGCCGGGTCTTTGCGATTTAAAGGGCCACTGCGCCGCTGATTGGCGCAGTGGTTCCAATTAGTGTTATCACCTGTGCACTTCCCTATATCACCTCACTTCCCCTGCACTTCCTTGCCGGATCTTGTTGCCATCGTGCCAGTGAAAGCGTTCCTTGTGTGTTCCTAGCCTGTGTTCCAGACCTCCTGCCGTTGCCCCTGACTACGATCCTTGCTGCCTGCCCCGACCTTCTGCTACGTCCGACCTTGCTTCTGTCTACTCCCTTGTACCGCGCCTATCTTCAGCAGCCAGAGAGGTTGAGCCGTTGCTAGTGGATACGACCTGGTCACTACCGCCGCAGCAAGACCATCCCGCTTTGCGGCGGGCTCTGGTGAAAACCAGTAGTGACTTAGAACCGATCCACTAGCACGGTCCACGCCAATCCCTCTCTGGCACAGAGGATCCACTACCTGCCAGCCGGCATCGTGACAGTAGATCCGGCCATGGATCCCGCTGAAGTTCCTCTGCCAGTTGTCGCTGACCTCACCACGGTGGTCGCCCAGCAGTCGCAACAGATAGCGCAACAAGGCCAACAGCTGTCTCAACTGACCGTTATGCTACAGCAGTTACTACCACAGCTTCAGCAATCATCTCCTCCGCCAGCTCCTGCACCTCCTCCGCAGCGAGTGGCCGCTTCTGGTCTACGACTATCCTTGCCGGATAAATTTGATGGGGACTCTAAGTTTTGCCGTGGCTTTCTTTCCCAATGTTCCCTGCACTTGGAGATGATGTCGGACCAGTTTCCCACTGAAAGGTCTAAGGTGGCTTTCGTAGTCAGCCTTCTGTCTGGAAAAGCCCTGTCTTGGGCCACACCGCTCTGGGACCGCAATGACCCCGTCACTGCCTCTGTACACTCCTTCTTCTCGGAAATTCGAAGTGTCTTTGAGGAACCTGCCCGAGCCTCTTCTGCTGAGACTGCCCTGTTGAACCTGGTCCAGGGTAATTCTTCCGTTGGCGAGTATGCCGTACAATTCCGTACTCTTGCTTCAGAATTATCCTGGAATAATGAGGCCCTCTGCGCGACCTTTAAAAAAGGCCTATCCAGCAACATTAAAGATGTTCTGGCCGCACGAGAAATCCCTGCTAATCTACATGAACTCATTCACCTAGCCACTCGCATTGACATGCGTTTTTCCGAAAGGCGTCAGGAGCTCCGCCAGGATATGTACTCTGTTCGTACGAGGCGTTTCTTCTCCCCGGCTCCTCTCTCCTCTGGTCCCCTGCAATCTGTTCCTGTGCCTCCCGCCGTGGAGGCTATGCAGGTCGACCGGTCTCGCCTGACACCTCAAGAGAGGACACGACGCCGCATGGAGAATCTCTGCCTGTACTGTGCTAGTACCGAACACTTCCTGAAGGATTGTCCTATCCGTCCTCCCCGCCTGGAAAGACGTACGCTGACTCCGCACAAAGGTGAGACAGTCCTTGATGTCTACTCTGCTTCTCCACGTCTTACTGTGCCTGTGCGGATGTCTGCCTCTGCCTTCTCCTTCTCTGCTGTGGCCTTCTTGGACTCCGGATCTGCAGGAAATTTTATTTTGGCCTCTCTCGTCAACAGGTTCAACATCCCGGTGACCAGTCTCGCCAGACCCCTCTACATCAATTGTGTAAACAATGAAAGATTGGACTGTACCATACGTTTCCGCACGGAGCCCCTTCTAATGTGCATCGGACCTCATCACGAGAGGATTGAACTTTTGGTCCTCCCCAATTGCACTTCTGAAATTCTCCTTGGACTTCCCTGGCTTCAACTTCATTCCCCAACCCTGGATTGGTCCACTGGGGAGATCAAGAGTTGGGGGCCCTCTTGTTCCAAGGACTGCCTAAAACCGGTTCCCAGTAACCCTTGCCGTGACTCTGTGGTTCCTCCTGTAACCGGTCTCCCTAAGGCCTATATGGACTTTGCGGATGTTTTTTGCAAAAAACAAGCTGAGACTCTACCTCCTCACAGGCCTTATGATTGTCCTATCGACCTCCTCCCGGGCACTACTCCACCCCGGGGCAGAATTTATCCTCTGTCCGCCCCAGAGACTCTTGCCATGTCTGAATACGTCCAGGAAAATTTAAAAAAGGGCTTTATCCGTAAATCCTCCTCTCCTGCCGGAGCCGGATTTTTCTTTGTGTCCAAAAAAGATGGCTCTCTACGTCCTTGCATTGACTACCGCGGTCTTAATAAAATCACGGTTAAGAACCGCTACCCCCTACCCCTCATCTCTGAACTCTTTGATCGCCTCCAAGGTGCCCACATCTTTACCAAACTGGACTTAAGAGGTGCTTATAATCTCATCCGCATCAGAGAGGGGGATGAATGGAAAACGGCATTTAACACCAGAGATGGACACTTTGAGTATCTGGTCATGCCCTTTGGCCTGTGCAACGCCCCTGCCGTCTTCCAAGACTTTGTTAATGAAATTTTTCGTGATCTCTTATACTCCTGTGTTGTTGTATATCTGGACAATATCCTGATTTTTTCTGCCAATCTAGAAGAACACCGCCAGCATGTCCGTATGGTTCTTCAGAGACTTCGTGACAATCAACTCTATGCCAAAATAGAGAAATGTCTGTTTGAATGCCAATCTCTTCCTTTCCTAGGATACTTGGTCTCTGGCCAGGGACTACAAATGGATCCAGACAAACTCTCTGCCGTCTTAGATTGGCCACGCCCCTCCGGACTCCGTGCTATCCAACGTTTTTTGGGGTTCGCCAATTATTACAGACAATTTATTCCACATTTTTCTACCGTTGTGGCTCCTATCGTGGCTTTAACCAAAAAAAATGCCGATCCCAAGTCTTGGCCTCCTCAAGCGGAAGACGCCTTTAAACGGCTCAAGTCTGCCTTTTCTTCGGCTCCCGTGCTCTCCAGACCTGACCCATCTAAACCCTTCCTATTGGAGGTTGATGCCTCCTCTGTGGGAGCTGGAGCTGTCCTTCTACAAAAAAATTCTTCCGGGCATGCTGTTACTTGTGGTTTTTTTTCTAGGACCTTCTCTCCGGCGGAGAGGAACTACTCCATCGGGGATCGAGAGCTTCTAGCCATTAAATTAGCACTTGAGGAATGGAGGCATCTGCTGGAGGGATCAAGATTTCCAGTTATTATTTACACCGATCACAAGAACCTCTCCTACCTCCAGTCTGCCCAACGGCTGAATCCTCGCCAGGCCAGGTGGTCTCTGTTCTTTGCCCGATTTAATTTTGAAATTCACTTTCGGCCTGCCGATAAGAACATTAGGGCCGATGCTCTCTCTCGTTCCTCGGATGCTTCTGAAGTTGAACTCTCTCCGCAACACATCATTCCTCCTGACTGCCTCATTTCCACTTCTCCAGCCTCCATCAGGCAAACTCCTCCAGGAAAGACCTTTGTTTCTCCACGCCAACGCCTCGGAATCCTCAAATGGGGTCACTCCTCTCATCTCGCAGGTCATGCGGGCATCAAGAAATCTGTGCAACTCATCTCTCGCTTCTATTGGTGGCCGACTCTGGAGACGGATGTTGTGGACTTTGTGCGAGCCTGCACTATCTGTGCCCGGGATAAGACTCCTCGCCAGAAGCCCGCTGGTTTTCTTCATCCTCTGCCTGTCCCCGAACAGCCTTGGTCTCTGATTGGTATGGATTTTATTACAGACTTACCCCCATCCCATGGCAACACTGTTGTTTGGGTGGTCGTTGATCGATTCTCCAAAATGGCACATTTCATCCCTCTTCCTGGTCTTCCTTCAGCGCCTCAGTTGGCTAAACAATTTTTTGTACACATTTTTCGTCTTCACGGGTTGCCCAAGCAGATCGTCTCGGATAGAGGCGTCCAATTCGTGTCTAAATTCTGGAGGGCTCTCTGTAAACAACTCAAGATTAAATTAAATTTTTCTTCTGCATATCATCCTCAATCCAATGGACAAGTAGAAAGAATTAACCAGGTCTTGGGTGATTATTTACGACATTTTGTTTCCTCCCGCCAGGATGACTGGGCAGATCTTCTACCATGGGCCGAATTCTCGTATAACTTCAGAGTCTCTGAATCTTCCTCCAAATCCCCATTTTTCGTGGTGTACGGCCGTCACCCTCTTCCCCCCCTCCCTACCCCCTTGCCCTCTGGTCTGCCCGCTGTGGATGAAATTTCTCGTGATCTTTCCATCATATGGAGAGAGACCCAAAATTCTCTCTTACAGGCTTCATCACGCATGAAGAAGTTCGCGGATAAGAAAAGAAGAGCTCCTCCCATTTTTTCCCCTGGAGACAAGGTATGGCTCTCCGCTAAATATGTCCGCTTCCGTGTCCCTAGCTATAAGTTGGGACCACGCTATCTTGGTCCTTTCAAAATTTTGTGCCAGATTAATCCTGTCTCTTACAAACTTCTTCTTCCTCCTTCTCTTCGTATTCCTAATGCCTTTCACGTTTCTCTTCTTAAACCACTTATCATTAACCGTTTCTCTCCCAAATCTGTTCCTCCCACTCCTGTTTCCGGCTCCTCGGACATCTTCTCCGTCAAAGAGATTTTGGCATCCAAAAAGGTCAGAGGGAAAACCTTTTTTTTAGTGGATTGGGAGGGTTGTGGTCCAGAGGAGAGATCCTGGGAACCTGAGGACAATATCCTAGACAAAAGTCTGCTCCTCAGGTTCTCAGGCTCTAAGAAGAGGGGGAGACCCAAGGGGGGGGTACTGTTACGCCGAGCGCTCCGGGTCCCCGCTCCTCCCCGGAGCGCTCGCTACACTCTCCTCACTGCAGCGCTCCGGTCAGATCCACTGACCCGGGGCGCTGCGATACCGCCTCCAGCCGGGATGCGATTCGCGATGCGGGTAGCGCCCGCTCGCGATGCGCACCCCGGCTCCCGTACCTGACTCGCTCTCCGTCAGTCCTGTCCCGGCGCGCGCGGCCCCGCTCCCTAGGGCGCGCGCGCGCCGGGTCTTTGCGATTTAAAGGGCCACTGCGCCGCTGATTGGCGCAGTGGTTCCAATTAGTGTTATCACCTGTGCACTTCCCTATATCACCTCACTTCCCCTGCACTTCCTTGCCGGATCTTGTTGCCATCGTGCCAGTGAAAGCGTTCCTTGTGTGTTCCTAGCCTGTGTTCCAGACCTCCTGCCGTTGCCCCTGACTACGATCCTTGCTGCCTGCCCCGACCTTCTGCTACGTCCGACCTTGCTTCTGTCTACTCCCTTGTACCGCGCCTATCTTCAGCAGCCAGAGAGGTTGAGCCGTTGCTAGTGGATACGACCTGGTCACTACCGCCGCAGCAAGACCATCCCGCTTTGCGGCGGGCTCTGGTGAAAACCAGTAGTGACTTAGAACCGATCCACTAGCACGGTCCACGCCAATCCCTCTCTGGCACAGAGGATCCACTACCTGCCAGCCGGCATCGTGACAGTAGATCCGGCCATGGATCCCGCTGAAGTTCCTCTGCCAGTTGTCGCTGACCTCACCACGGTGGTCGCCCAGCAGTCGCAACAGATAGCGCAACAAGGCCAACAGCTGTCTCAACTGACCGTTATGCTACAGCAGTTACTACCACAGCTTCAGCAATCATCTCCTCCGCCAGCTCCTGCACCTCCTCCGCAGCGAGTGGCCGCTTCTGGTCTACGACTATCCTTGCCGGATAAATTTGATGGGGACTCTAAGTTTTGCCGTGGCTTTCTTTCCCAATGTTCCCTGCACTTGGAGATGATGTCGGACCAGTTTCCCACTGAAAGGTCTAAGGTGGCTTTCGTAGTCAGCCTTCTGTCTGGAAAAGCCCTGTCTTGGGCCACACCGCTCTGGGACCGCAATGACCCCGTCACTGCCTCTGTACACTCCTTCTTCTCGGAAATTCGAAGTGTCTTTGAGGAACCTGCCCGAGCCTCTTCTGCTGAGACTGCCCTGTTGAACCTGGTCCAGGGTAATTCTTCCGTTGGCGAGTATGCCGTACAATTCCGTACTCTTGCTTCAGAATTATCCTGGAATAATGAGGCCCCCTGCGCGACCTTTAAAAAAGGCCTATCCAGCAACATTAAAGATGTTCTGGCCGCACGAGAAATCCCTGCTAATCTACATGAACTCATTCACCTAGCCACTCGCATTGACATGCGTTTTTCCGAAAGGCGTCAGGAGCTCCGCCAGGATATGGACTCTGTTCGCACGAGGCGTTTCTTCTCCCCGGCTCCTCTCTCCTCTGGTCCCCTGCAATCTGTTCCTGTGCCTCCCGCCGTGGAGGCTATGCAGGTCGACCGGTCTCGCCTGACACCTCAAGAGAGGACACGACGCCGCATGGAGAATCTCTGCCTGTACTGTGCTAGTACCGAACACTTCCTGAAGGATTGTCCTATCCGTCCTCCCCGCCTGGAAAGACGTACGCTGACTCCGCACAAAGGTGAGACAGTCCTTGATGTCTACTCTGCTTCTCCACGTCTTACTGTGCCTGTGCGGATGTCTGCCTCTGCCTTCTCCTTCTCTGCTGTGGCCTTCTTGGACTCCGGATCTGCAGGAAATTTTATTTTGGCCTCTCTCGTCAACAGGTTCAACATCCCGGTGACCAGTCTCGCCAGACCCCTCTACATCAATTGTGTAAACAATGAAAGATTGGACTGTACCATACGTTTCCGCACGGAGCCCCTCCTAATGTGCATCGGACCTCATCATGAGAGGATTGAACTTTTGGTCCTCCCCAATTGCACTTCTGAAATTCTCCTTGGACTTCCCTGGCTTCAACTTCATTCCCCAACCCTGGATTGGTCCACTGGGGAGATCAAGAGTTGGGGGCCCTCTTGTTCCAAGGACTGCCTAAAACCGGTTCCCAGTAACCCTTGCCGTGACTCTGTGGTTCCTCCTGTAACCGGTCTCCCTAAGGCCTATATGGACTTTGCGGATGTTTTTTGCAAAAAACAAGCTGAGACTCTACCTCCTCACAGGCCTTATGATTGTCCTATCGACCTCCTCCCGGGCACTACTCCACCCCGGGGCAGAATTTATCCTCTGTCCGCCCCAGAGACTCTTGCCATGTCTGAATACGTCCAGGAAAATTTAAAAAAGGGCTTTATCCGTAAATCCTCCTCTCCTGCCGGAGCCGGATTTTTCTTTGTGTCCAAAAAAGATGGCTCTCTACGTCCTTGCATTGACTACCGCGGTCTTAATAAAATCACGGTTAAGAACCGCTACCCCCTACCCCTCATCTCTGAACTCTTTGATCGCCTCCAAGGTGCCCACATCTTTACCAAACTGGACTTAAGAGGTGCTTATAATCTCATCCGCATCAGAGAGGGGGATGAATGGAAAACGGCATTTAACACCAGAGATGGACACTTTGAGTATCTGGTCATGCCCTTTGGCCTGTGCAACGCCCCTGCCGTCTTCCAAGACTTTGTTAATGAAATTTTTCGTGATCTCTTATACTCCTGTGTTGTTGTATATCTGGACGATATCCTGATTTTTTCTGCCAATCTAGAAGAACACCGCCAGCATGTCCGTATGGTTCTTCAGAGACTTCGTGACAATCAACTCTATGCCAAAATAGAGAAATGTCTGTTTGAATGCCAATCTCTTCCTTTCCTAGGATACTTGGTCTCTGGCCAGGGACTACAAATGGATCCAGACAAACTCTCTGCCGTCTTAGATTGGCCACGCCCCTCCGGACTCCGTGCTATCCAACGTTTTTTGGGGTTCGCCAATTATTACAGACAATTTATTCCACATTTTTCTACCGTTGTGGCTCCTATCGTGGCTTTAACCAAAAAAAATGCCGATCCCAAGTCTTGGCCTCCTCAAGCGGAAGACGCCTTTAAACGGCTCAAGTCTGCCTTTTCTTCGGCTCCCGTGCTCTCCAGACCTGACCCATCTAAACCCTTCCTATTGGAGGTTGATGCCTCCTCTGTGGGAGCTGGAGCTGTCCTTCTACAAAAAAATTCTTCCGGGCATGCTGTTACTTGTGGTTTTTTTTCTAGGACCTTCTCTCCGGCGGAGAGGAACTACTCCATCGGGGATCGAGAGCTTCTAGCCATTAAATTAGCACTTGAGGAATGGAGGCATCTGCTGGAGGGATCAAGATTTCCAGTTATTATTTACACCGATCACAAGAACCTCTCCTACCTCCAGTCTGCCCAACGGCTGAATCCTCGCCAGGCCAGGTGGTCTCTGTTCTTTGCCCGATTTAATTTTGAAATTCACTTTCGGCCTGCCGATAAGAACATTAGGGCCGATGCTCTCTCTCGTTCCTCGGATGCTTCTGAAGTTGAACTCTCTCCGCAACACATCATTCCTCCTGACTGCCTCATTTCCACTTCTCCAGCCTCCATCAGGCAAACTCCTCCAGGAAAGACCTTTGTTTCTCCACGCCAACGCCTTGGAATCCTCAAATGGGGTCACTCCTCTCATCTCGCAGGTCATGCGGGCATCAAGAAATCTGTGCAACTCATCTCTCGCTTCTATTGGTGGCCGACTCTGGAGACGGATGTTGTGGACTTTGTGCGAGCCTGCACTATCTGTGCCCGGGATAAGACTCCTCGCCAGAAGCCCGCTGGTTTTCTTCATCCTCTGCCTGTCCCCGAACAGCCTTGGTCTCTGATTGGTATGGATTTTATTACAGACTTACCCCCATCCCATGGCAACACTGTTGTTTGGGTGGTCGTTGATCGATTCTCCAAAATGGCACATTTCATCCCTCTTCCTGGTCTTCCTTCAGCGCCTCAGTTGGCTAAACAATTTTTTGTACACATTTTTCGTCTTCACGGGTTGCCCAAGCAGATCGTCTCGGATAGAGGCGTCCAATTCGTGTCTAAATTCTGGAGGGCTCTCTGTAAACAACTCAAGATTAAATTAAATTTTTCTTCTGCATATCATCCTCAATCCAATGGACAAGTAGAAAGAATTAACCAGGTCTTGGGTGATTATTTACGACATTTTGTTTCCTCCCGCCAGGATGACTGGGCAGATCTTCTACCATGGGCCGAATTCTCGTATAACTTCAGAGTCTCTGAATCTTCCTCCAAATCCCCATTTTTCGTGGTGTACGGCCGTCACCCTCTTCCCCCCCTCCCTACCCCCTTGCCCTCTGGTCTGCCCGCTGTGGATGAAATTTCTCGTGATCTTTCCATCATATGGAGAGAGACCCAAAATTCTCTCTTACAGGCTTCATCACGCATGAAGAAGTTCGCGGATAAGAAAAGAAGAGCTCCTCCCATTTTTTCCCCTGGAGAAAAGGTATGGCTCTCCGCTAAATATGTCCGCTTCCGTGTCCCTAGCTATAAGTTGGGACCACGCTATCTTGGTCCTTTCAAAATTTTGTGCCAGATTAATCCTGTCTCTTACAAACTTCTTCTTCCTCCTTCTCTTCGTATTCCTAATGCCTTTCACGTTTCTCTTCTTAAACCACTTATCATTAACCGTTTCTCTCCCAAATCTGTTCCTCCCACTCCTGTTTCCGGCTCCTCGGACATCTTCTCCGTCAAAGAGATTTTGGCATCCAAAAAGGTCAGAGGGAAAACCTTTTTTTTAGTGGATTGGGAGGGTTGTGGTCCAGAGGAGAGATCCTGGGAACCTGAAGACAATATCCTAGACAAAAGTCTGCTCCTCAGGTTCTCAGGCTCTAAGAAGAGGGGGAGACCCAAGGGGGGGGGTACTGTTACGCCGAGCGCTCCGGGTCCCCGCTCCTCCCCGGAGCGCTCGCTACACTCTCCTCACTGCAGCGCTCCGGTCAGATCCACTGACCCGGGGCGCTGCGATACCGCCTCCAGCCGGGATGCGATTCGCGATGCGGGTAGCGCCCGCTCGCGATGCGCACCCCGGCTCCCGTACCTGACTCGCTCTCCGTCAGTCCTGTCCCGGCGCGCGCGGCCCCGCTCCCTAGGGCGCGCGCGCGCCGGGTCTTTGCGATTTAAAGGGCCACTGCGCCGCTGATTGGCGCAGTGGTTCCAATTAGTGTTATCACCTGTGCACTTCCCTATATCACCTCACTTCCCCTGCACTTCCTTGCCGGATCTTGTTGCCATCGTGCCAGTGAAAGCGTTCCTTGTGTGTTCCTAGCCTGTGTTCCAGACCTCCTGCCGTTGCCCCTGACTACGATCCTTGCTGCCTGCCCCGACCTTCTGCTACGTCCGACCTTGCTTCTGTCTACTCCCTTGTACCGCGCCTATCTTCAGCAGCCAGAGAGGTTGAGCCGTTGCTAGTGGATACGACCTGGTCACTACCGCCGCAGCAAGACCATCCCGCTTTGCGGCGGGCTCTGGTGAAAACCAGTAGTGACTTAGAACCGATCCACTAGCACGGTCCACGCCAATCCCTCTCTGGCACAGAGGATCCACTACCTGCCAGCCGGCATCGTGACACATACCCTAAGGGGGATCCCTACTGGACAATTTCTGCGTGTGAGAAGGAACTGTAGTCGACCCCAAGATTTCAAAACACAGGCTTTGGACCTTACTAACAGATTTAAAAAGAGGGGATACCCGAGAAGTATTATATCCCAGGCCTATCAGAGGGCTAATGGCATTGAAAGAAGATCACTCCTTGATGGGACTTCAGAAAGACTGGAGGATAACACTCTAAGATTTGTGGCCACATATAACAACCAGTGGCAGGACATCAGGAAAATATTGGGTGAGAACTGGAACATTTTGTTATCAGATAACCAAGTTAGAAACGTGGTACCTGAGAGACCAATGTTGGTCTCAAGAAGAGCGCCAAATTTGAGGGACCTATTAACAAGGAGCCACTTTCAGAAACCCACAAGATCTTTAGGCCGGGGCTTCAAATATCATGAATCATATCCGTGTGGAGATTGTACTGCCTGTCAGTTTATGACACCTAAGCAGGAATTTACCAATCCACGAAATGGAAAAAGTTACCATTTAAAAAATTACATTAACTGTAAAACATCACAGGTCATATATACTATCATTTGCCCTTGTGGCAAACTATATGTGGGGCAAACAGGACAACAGCTTAGAAAAAGAATACAGAAGCATCTATCCACCATAGCATTGGCTCGTCGGGATAAAGACAGATTCAAAACCCTGACAACCGTGGCAACCCATTTTTTAGAACATCATGGAGGACGTTCATATGGCTTACAGGTTGTCGGCCTGGAAAGAGTTACGACAAATATGAGAGGAGGACCCATTACCCAAAGACTGTTACAAGTAGAATCCAAATGGATTTTCGAATTGGGAACAGTGTCTCCCTGGGGCATGAATGAGGACCTACTGTTCACTGGCTTCTTGGGTCGACGATCATTTAGGCATCTTCTAGTAGGGATGACTTGAAGCATTATCCAGTTCACATGTCACCCATTCTAAACAGATTATGCTGATCTTGAGTTACTGTACTTACCTCCTGTTGTTCGAACACTTGCTGAGTCTCAAATGTCGGGTGTGATGTGGATTCTAGGAAGATGATAAAAAGGAGAACACATGAGAATATTTGGATATACTCGTAATAGCTTGATGCTTATGGATTATGGATTCTTCAGCCTGGATTTGGGCCCTACTGACTGCTGTTAGTCCCCCCTAGGATGAAAAACTCTCTGGTTATGATACTGGATGGAGTTTTTTACAACCTCTTTGGTATGTGGAAGACACTAACCTATTCATATGGACAACCTATGGATTGATGGACTTTTTTTGTAGCCATCCCCCCACACACACTTTAACAACATCTATGGATGTGGACTCCATTATGGAGACCTGGGACTGCATTCATTCAATAAGAAGAGGACGCCACTTGCCCAGTTTGGATAATTATTGAATTTTGAATATTAATGTTTTATATATTATCTTAATATTGATTGATCTTACATTGACCTAGTCAGGAGGCCCTTGAGGGTTACACAGGCTGTTGAGACTAAGGGGATATTGGACTATCCTCTATCCGCATAAGATACCAGGTATGATACATCAATGGTGACCAAACCTTGTCGGAGAGATATATATATATCTAATTTTTGATATTGCATGCATGGTGGGTTATCAGATTGGACGAAGACCTTCACATGTTTGATTTTATTATTATCATGATTGGGATTTGACAGTAATCATATGGACAATTTATTTGCACCAATTTTATTACTAATTTTATTATATATTTATTTATTTTATTTTTATTCTTTCACTTTGCACATATACTAATGTACATGTGTGTGGGTGGTTGTGTGTTTTTTTACACACACACACACACACATATGTATAGTCGTTGGTATGAATTACTTAGATATATATATATGTATATTGTCTATTCCCAATTATTTATTTAATTACATATATATTTTTTTATTATTATTTCTTATATAACGTCTATATCATGTGACGGGCCAGTTCATTTACCATCAATTTGCATGCATATTACAGCTTTATTATTGAGTCCAAATTGTGTACATTGTTATGTACTTACCTGGTGTCCTCACATATGGGGTGCGCATGCGCCAAGGCACAACAAAGTTCTTAACAACATGTGATCACATGACGCCTCACGTGACCGTTCGGTCACGTGGGACGCACTTACTCCCGGATGCGGCACTATCGCACATGACAGTCAATATCAAGGAGAAGAGATCATGTGACCACTAGGTGGTCACATGATCTACACTTCTCGTGACGCACACATAGCGGAAGTGGGTGGCGGAGGCGGAAGTGTACGCCGGCTCCACTATACACAGCGTGATTGACCCTCGATGTACTCACCTGACAGGTATTACCCAATATACTATGCTGATATATAAGACCCCAAGGGCAGGTGGACTACAACACCCCTGAGGAAGTCACAAACGGTGACGGAACGCGTGGGGCTTAGGGGTCCCGTCCCGCTACTTACCATTTCGGCTCCTTTGTTCTGTGGTTGCTGTGCACTGGTGATATGTATTTATTTATCTTTTCTTTGTACACCGTGTATTTCTTCTCATTTGATGTTAGGATTATTTATTTGGTGACATAGATTGATGCTGTACGTGTACCATTGTTACGCCGAGCGCTCCGGGTCCCCGCTCCTCCCCGGAGCGCTCGCTTCTCTCTCGCTACCGCAGCGCTCCGGGCAGCTCCACTGACCCGGTGCGCTGCGATACCGTCTCCAGCCGGGATGCGATTCGCGATGCGGGTAGCGCCCGCTCGCGATGCGCATCCCGGCTCCCGTACCTGACTCGCTCTCCGTCTGTCCTGTCCCTGCGCGCGCGGCCCCGCTCCCTAGGGCGCGCGCGCGCCGGGTCTCTGCGATTTAAAGGGCCACTGCGCCGCTGATTGGCGCAGTGGTTCCAATTAGTGTGTTCACCTGTGCACTCCCTATTTATACCTCACTTCCCCTTCACTCCCTCGCCGGATCTTGTTGCCATTGTGCCAGTGAAAGCGTTTCCTTGTGTGTTCCTAGCCTGTGTTCCAGACCTCCTGCCGTTGCCCCCGACTACGATCCTTGCTGCCTGCCCCGACCTTCTGCTACATCCGACCTTGCTTCTGTCTACTCCCTTGTACCGCGCCTATCTTCAGCAGTCAGAGAGGTTGAGCCGTTGCTAGTGGATACGACCTGGTCACTACCGCCGCAGCAAGACCATCCCGCTTTGCGGCGGGCTCTGGTGAAAACCAGTAGTGACTTAGAACCGATCCACTAGCACGGTCCACGCCAATCCCTCTCTGGCACAGAGGATCCACTACCTGCCAGCCGGCATCATGACAGTAGATCCGGCCATGGATCCCGCTGAAGTTCCTCTGCCAGTTGTCGCCGACCTCACCACGGTGGTCGCCCAGCAGTCACAACAGATAGCGCAACAAGGCCAACAGCTGTCTCAACTGACCGTGATGCTACAGCAGCTACTACCACAGCTTCAGCAATCATCTACTCCACCAGCTCCTGCACCTTCTCCGCAGCGAGTGGCCGCTTCTGGTCTACGACTATCCTTGCCGGATAAATTTGATGGGGACTCTAAATTCTGCCGTGGCTTTCTTTCCCAATGTTCCCTGCACTTGGAGATGATGTCGGACCAGTTTCCCACTGAAAGGTCTAAGGTGGCTTTCGTAGTCAGCCTTCTGTCTGGAAAAGCTCTGTCATGGGCCACACCGCTCTGGGACCGCAATGACCCCGTCACTGCCTCTATACACTCCTTCTTCTCGGAAATTCGAAGTGTCTTTGAGGAACCTGCCCGAGCCTCTTCTGCTGAGACTGCCCTGTTGAACCTGGTCCAGGGTAATTCTTCCGTTGGCGAGTACGCCGTACAATTCCGTACTCTTGCTTCAGAATTATCCTGGAATAATGAGGCCCTCTGCGCGACCTTTAAAAAAGGCCTATCCAGCAACATTAAAGATGTTCTGGCCGCACGAGAAATCCCTGCTAATCTACATGAACTCATCCATCTTGCCACTCGCATTGACATGCGTTTTTCCGAAAGGCGTCAGGAGCTCCGCCAGGATATGGACTTTGTTCGCACAAGGCGTTTTTTCTCCCCGGCTCCTCTCTCCTCTGGTCCCCTGCAATCCGTTCCTGTGCCTCCCGCCGTGGAGGCTATGCAGGTCGACCGGTCTCGCCTGACACCTCAAGAGAGGACACGACGCCGCATGGAGAATCTCTGCCTGTACTGTGCCAGTACCGAACACTTCCTGAAGGATTGTCCTATCCGTCCTCCCCGCCTGGAAAGACGTACACTGACTCCGCACAAAGGTGAGACAGTCCTTGATGTCTACTCTGCTTCTCCACGTCTTACTGTGCCTGTGCGGATATCTGCCTCTGCCTTCTCCTTCTCTACTATGGCCTTCTTGGATTCCGGATCTGCAGGAAATTTTATTTTGGCCTCTCTCGTCAACAGGTTCAACATCCCAGTGACCAGTCTCGCCAGACCCCTCTACATCAATTGTGTAAACAATGAAAGATTGGACTGTACCATACGTTTCCGCACGGAGCCCCTTCTAATGTGCATCGGACCTCATCACGAGAAGATTGAATTTTTGGTCCTCCCCAATTGCACTTCCGAAATCCTCCTTGGACTACCCTGGCTTCAACTCCATTCCCCAACCCTGGATTGGTCCACTGGGGAGATCAAGAGTTGGGGGCCCTCTTGTTTCAAGGACTGCCTAAAACCGGTTCCCAGTACCCCTTGCCGTAACTCTGTGGTTCCCCCTGTAACCGGTCTCCCTAAGGCCTATATGGACTTTGCGGATGTTTTTTGCAAAAAACAAGCTGAGACTCTACCTCCTCACAGGCCTTATGATTGTCCTATTGACCTCCTCCCGGGCACTACTCCACCCCGGGGCAGAATCTATCCTCTGTCCGCCCCAGAGACTCTTGCTATGTCGGAGTACATCCAGGAAAATTTAAAAAAAGGCTTTATCCGTAAATCCTCCTCTCCTGCCGGAGCCGGATTTTTCTTTGTGTCCAAAAAAGATGGCTCTCTACGTCCTTGCATTGACTACCGCGGTCTTAATAAAATCACGGTAAAGAACCGCTACCCCCTACCCCTCATCTCTGAACTCTTTGATCGCCTCCAAGGTGCCCACATCTTTACCAAACTGGACTTAAGAGGTGCTTATAATCTCATCCGCATCAGAGAGGGGGATGAATGGAAAACGGCATTTAACACTAGAGATGGACACTTTGAGTATCTGGTCATGCCCTTTGGCCTGTGCAACGCCCCTGCCGTCTTCCAAGACTTTGTTAATGAAATTTTTCGTGATCTCTTATACTCCTGTGTTGTTGTATATCTGGACGATATCCTGATTTTTTCTGCCAATCTAGAAGAACACCGCCAGCATGTCCGTATGGTTCTTCAGAGACTTCGTGACAATCAACTTTATGCCAAGATAGAGAAATGTCTGTTTGAATGCCAATCTCTTCCTTTCCTAGGATACTTGGTCTCTGGCCAGGGACTACAAATGGATCCAGACAAACTCTCTGCCGTCTTAGATTGGCCACGCCCCTCCGGACTCCGTGCTATCCAACGTTTTTTGGGGTTCGCCAATTATTACAGGCAATTTATTCCACATTTTTCTACCGTTGTGGCCCCTATCGTGGCTTTAACCAAAAAAAATGCCAATCCCAAGTCTTGGCCTCCTCAAGCGGAAGACGCCTTTAAACGGCTCAAGTCTGCCTTTTCTTCGGCTCCCGTGCTCTCCAGACCTGACCCATCTAAACCCTTCCTATTGGAGGTTGATGCCTCCTCTGTAGGAGCTGGAGCGGTCCTTCTACAAAAAAATTCTTCCGGGCATGCTGTTACTTGTGGGTTTTTTTCTAGGACCTTCTCTCCGGCGGAGAGGAACTACTCCATCGGGGATCGAGAGCTTCTAGCCATTAAATTAGCACTTGAGGAATGGAGGCATCTGCTGGAGGGATCAAGATTTCCAGTTATTATTTACACCGATCACAAGAACCTCTCCTATCTCCAGTCTGCCCAACGGCTGAATCCTCGCCAGGCCAGGTGGTCTCTGTTCTTTGCCCGATTTAATTTTGAAATTCACTTTCGGCCTGCCGATAAGAACATTAGGGCCGATGCTCTCTCTCGTTCCTCGGATGCCTCGGAAGTTGAACTCTCTCCGCAACACATCATTCCTCCTGACTGCCTGATTTCCACTTCTCCAGCCTCCATCAGGCAAACTCCTCCAGGAAAGACCTTCGTCTCTCCACGCCAACGCCTCGGAATCCTCAAATGGGGTCACTCCTCCCATCTCGCAGGTCATGCAGGCATCAAGAAATCTGTGCAACTCATCTCTCGCTTCTATTGGTGGCCGACTCTGGAGACGGATGTCGTGGACTTTGTGCGAGCCTGCACTGTCTGTGCCCGGGATAAGACTCCTCGCCAGAAGCCCGCTGGTTTTCTTCATCCTCTGCCTGTCCCCGAACAGCCTTGGTCTCTGATTGGTATGGATTTTATTACAGACCTACCCCCATCCCGTGGCAACACTGTTGTTTGGGTGGTCGTTGATCGATTCTCCAAGATGGCACATTTCATCCCTCTTCCTGGTCTTCCTTCAGCGCCTCAGTTGGCTAAACAATTTTTTGTACACATTTTTCGTCTTCACGGGTTGCCCACACAGATAGTCTCGGATAGAGGCGTCCAATTCGTGTCAAAATTCTGGAGGGCTTTCTGTAAACAACTCAAGATTAAATTAAACTTTTCTTCTGCATATCATCCTCAATCCAATGGACAAGTAGAAAGAATTAACCAGGTCTTGGGTGATTATTTACGACATTTTGTTTCCTCCCGCCAGGATGATTGGGCAGATCTTCTACCATGGGCCGAATTCTCGTATAACTTTAGAGTCTCTGAATCTTCCTCCAAATCCCCATTTTTCGTGGTGTACGGCCGTCACCCTCTTCCCCCCCTCCCTACTCCCTTGCCCTCTGGTTTGCCCGCTGTAGATGAAGTGACTCGTGATCTTTCCACCATATGGAAAGAGACCCAACATTCTCTTTTACAGGCTTCATCTCGCATGAAAAAGTTTGCCGATAAGAAAAGAAGAGTTCCCCCCATTTTTGCTCCCGGAGACAAGGTATGGCTCTCCGCTAAATATGTCCGCTTTCGTGTCCCCAGTTACAAACTGGGTCCACGCTATCTTGGTCCTTTCAAAGTCTTGTGCCAAATTAATCCTGTCTCTTACAAACTTCTTCTTCCTCCTTCTCTCCGTATTCCTAATGCCTTTCATGTCTCTCTTCTTAAACCACTCATCATCAACCGTTTCTCTCCCAAATTAGTTTCTCCCACTCCTGTCTCCGGTTCTTCTGACGTCTTCTCAGTGAAAGAGATACTGGCCTCCAAGACAGTCAGAGGAAAAAGGTTCTTTTTGGTGGATTGGGAGGGCTGTGGACCTGAAGAGAGATCCTGGGAACCTGAGGACAACATCCTAGACAAAAGTCTGCTCCTCAGGTTCTCAGGCTCTAAGAAGAGGGGGAGACCCAAGGGGGGAGGGTACTGTTACGCCGAGCGCTCCGGGTCCCCGCTCCTCCCCGGAGCGCTCGCTTCTCTCTCGCTACCGCAGCGCTCCGGGCAGCTCCACTGACCCGGTGCGCTGCGATACCGTCTCCAGCCGGGATGCGATTCGCGATGCGGGTAGCGCCCGCTCGCGATGCGCATCCCGGCTCCCGTACCTGACTCGCTCTCCGTCTGTCCTGTCCCGGCGCGCGCGGCCCCGCTCCCTAGGGCGCGCGCGCGCCGGGTCTCTGCGATTTAAAGGGCCACTGCGCCGCTGATTGGCGCAGTGGTTCCAATTAGTGTGTTCACCTGTGCACTCCCTATTTATACCTCACTTCCCCTTCACTCCCTCGCCGGATCTTGTTGCCATTGTGCCAGTGAAAGCGTTTCCTTGTGTGTTCCTAGCCTGTGTTCCAGACCTCCTGCCGTTGCCCCCGACTACGATCCTTGCTGCCTGCCCCGACCTTCTGCTACGTCCGACCTTGCTTCTGTCTACTCCCTTGTACCGCGCCTATCTTCAGCAGTCAGAGAGGTTGAGCCGTTGCTAGTGGATACGACCTGGTCACTACCGCCGCAGCAAGACCATCCCGCTTTGCGGCGGGCTCTGGTGAAAACCAGTAGTGACTTAGAACCGATCCACTAGCACGGTCCACGCCAATCCCTCTCTGGCACAGAGGATCCACTACCTGCCAGCCGGCATCGTGACAACCATCTTATTAGTTAGCACCACTGCTTGAGCCATTGTATTGTACAACAGAGGGACGGGACTTTGGTGAGAAGGGGATTCATGGCCCCTCTCCCATGTTGTAGAGGTTGCTCGATTGAGAGCTTTTAATTGATTTTAGCCCTTTTGTGTCTTTTTTGCAAACTTTATATGATACTTAATAAAATTTGTTACTTATATGAATATTGATCTTGTGGTGTGCACTCTTTACAGTAATCCTTACCCTTGCATAAACCAGATAGGAATAGTACTGCTTAACATGCCACTCCTATCTTGTGGCACATTAGATTGCACGCGCAGTGCCCCAAATTTGAAGTAGGAGGTACGACCAAGCATCTTTTTTCCATCTCCCGGTTCCTAAAATCGATGCTATATACACGTCCCCTGATAGGGGACGGACCAGGGATTAAAATGATAAGAATAGTACTACTTAACACACCACTTCTATCTGGTGGCACATTAGATTGCACGCGCAGTGCCCCAAATTTGAAGTAAGCAAGCATCTTTTTCCATCTCCCGGTTCCTAAAATCGATGCCATATACACGTCTCCTGATGTAACAGGGATAAAACTGATAGGAGTGGTGTGTTAAGTAGTACTATTCCTATCAGTTTAATCCCTGTTACATCAGGGGACGTGTATATGGCATCGATTTTAGGAACCGGGAGATGGAAAAAGATGCTTGGTCGGGCCTCCTACTTCAAATTTGGGGCACTGTGCGTGCAATCTAATGTGCCACCAGATAGGAATAGTACTACTTAACACACCACTCCTATCAGGTGGCACATTAGATTGCACGCGCAGTGCCCCAAATTTGAAGTAGGAGATCCGACCAAGCATCTTTTTCCATCTCCCGGTTCCTAAAATCAATGCCATATACACGTCCCCTGATGTAACAGGGATTAAACTGATAGGAATAATACTACTTAATACACCACTCCTATCAGTTTAATCCCTGTTATGTGCCTTTTATTTTTTTGGTTCAGTTTTTGAAGCCACAGTGCAGCACCAGAGGCCAGAAAAATTAGGTATGTACACATGCCTGAAAAATTACGAAATGTTGCAGCCGCTGCTGTAGCAGCGGCCAGAAAAATTGATGTTTGTTTCCCAGGCAGAAAGTGCCCTAAAACATTGCGGCTTGAACCCTAGTTGGTGGCAGATATGTCATGCAAGTCATCCGGCATTCAGAGATAAAATACAGCAGCGTGTGGACCATTTTAGCCAAAGGCAGCTCATCTCATCAGGCCTTTTTTAGTCGAATGTATCGCCCACTGTCAGTCCCTTCGGGATCCATCCCTCATTTATCTTAATAAAGGTGAGGTAATCTAGACTTTTTGACCTAGGCGACTTCTCTTCTCAGTGACAACACCTCCTGCTGCATTGAAGGTCCTTTCTAACAGGACACTTGAAGCGGGGCAGGCCAGAAGTTCTATCGCAAATTGGGATAGCTTAGGCCACAGGTCAAGCCTGCACACTCAGTAGTCAAGGGGTTCATCGCTCCTCAGAGTGTCGATATCTGCAGTTTAGGCGAGGTAGTCTGCTACCTGTCGGCTGAGTCGTTCTCTGAGGGTGGACCCCGAAGAGCTGGGGCGATGCGTAGGACTTAAAAAGCTCTGCATGTCCTCCATCAACAACACATCTGTAAAGCATCCTGTCCTTGCCGGCGTGGTAGTGGGAGGAGGAGGATCACTTTCACCTCTTCCCGTTAGATTCCCGTTGTGCTGTGACATCACCCTTATACGCTGTGTAAAGCATACTTTTTTATTTATTTTAGAACTGCTGCATCCTTTCCGACTTGCGGTAATTCGGTAACATTTCAGGCACTTTCTGCTTATACCAGGGGTCTAGTAGCGTGGACACCCAGTACAGGTTGTTCTCCTTCAGCCTTTTTATATGAAGGTCCCTCAACAGGCACGACAGCATGAAAGACCCCATTTGCACAAGGTTGGATGCCGAGCTACTCATGTCCCGTTCCTCGTCCTCAGTGATCTCACTGAAGGTATGTTCTTCCCCCCAGCCACTTACAACACCACGGGCACCAGATAGGTAACAACGAGCACCCTGGGATGCCTGTTGTGGTTTGTCTTCCTCCTCCTCCTCAAAGCCACATTTCTCATCTGACTCCTCTCCCTCACAATCCTCTTCCAGCTTTGCCGCAGGTCCAGCAAGCGATGCTGATAAGGCTGTTTCTGGTGGTGATGGTGACCACAACTCTTCCTCTTCACGCTCATCCACGGCCTGATCCTGTACTCTTCACAGGGCATGCTCCAGGAAGAAAAAAAATGGTATGATGTTGCTGATGGTGCCTTCGGTGCGACTGACTAGGTTTGCCACCTTAGGAGTGTTGAATTCCAACTAGTCAGGCTGTCGCAAATCAAGCGCCTCACTGGCATGTTGTTTCGCCGCTGGATACCTGAAAAGTGCACCTTGGCCGTGTAGGAACGCCTGAAATGACCACACACCTTCCTGGCCTGCTTCAGGACGTCCTGTAAGCCTGGGTACTTATGCACAAAGTGTTGTACGATCAGATTACACACATGTGCCATGCACGGCACATGCCGCCAACAATTTTCTTCCGTTGTCACAAATCACTTTGCCGATCTCCAGTTGGTGCGGAGTCAGCCACTGATCCACCTGTGCGTTCAGGGCGGACTGGAGTGCTGGTCCGGTGTGACTCTGTGCTTTCAAGCAAGTCAACCCCAAGACGGCGTGTCACTGCCGAATCCGGGATGTGGAACAGTACCTGGGGAGCTGGGGGGGGGGGGGGTGCCGTTGATGTGGAGCAAGATGCAGCAGAAGATGACTCAGACGAGGAGGTTATGGAAGAAGATGGAGTAGGAGGAGTAGAGGATGTGGCAGCAGGTCGTGTTGGTGTCACCAACTCCTCTGCAGAGCCACGCATTCCATGCTTGGCAGCCGTCACCAGGTTTACCCAATGCACAGTGTAGGTGATATACCTGCCCTGACCATGCTTTGCAGACCAGGTATCAGTGGTCAGATGGACCCTTGCCCCAACACTGTGTGCCACACATGCCATTACTTCCATTTGCACAATTGAGTACAGGTTGGGGATTGCCTTTTGTGAAAAGAAATTTCGGCTGGGTACCTTCCACTGCGGTGTCCCAATAGCTACAAAATTTTTGTATGCCTCAGACTCCACCAGCTTGTATGGTAAAAGCTGGCAGGCTAAGAATTCAGATGAGCCAGCTGTCAGACGCCGGGCAAGGGGGTGACTTTGTGACATTGGCTTCTTACGCTCAAACATGTCCTTGACAGACACCTGACTGTGGGCAGATGAGCAGGAACTGCTCAAGGTGAGAGACGGAGTGGCAGATGGTTGAGAGGGGGCAAGGAGGACAGCAGTTGTTGATGTGGTTGAAGATGCTGGACCAGGAGGAGGATGGCGGCTTTGAGTTTGTGTGCTGCTTGTACTCATGTGTTGATCCCATAGGCGTTTGTGATGTGCGATCATGTGCCTTCGCAAAGCAGTTGTACCTAGGTGGGTGTTGGACTTCCCACGACTCAGTTTCTTTTGGCACAGGTTGCAAATGGCATCGCTGTTGTCAGAGGCATGCTAAAAACAAGTTGTCAGAGGCAGACACACAAAAAAATGCCACACTGCTGAGCTCTGCAATGACGGCATTCTGGTGGTGGCAACAGCATGCGTTGATTGGCTTGCTGTCTGGCTGACCCCGGGTGCCAATGCATGCTGTCTGACTGTGCCGCTAGCTGCTTACGACGACCTCCACCTGCTTCCAACTCGTCTTCTCCTCCTCTCTGTCTCCCCATCTGAACTTTCCCCCATTCTTCTTCTCTTCTAGCAGGCACCCACGTGACATCCACGGACGCATCGTCATCATCAACCGCTTGTATCTGACAACTCAAGAAAGGAAGCAGCAGCGGGTACAACATCATCATCATCACACCGTACATCCATGTGTGTAATTCTGCCTGACTGAGACATATCCCTGTTATCTACATCCTCTGGCAATAATGGTTGCGCATCACTCATTTCTTACAACTGATGTGTAAATAACTCCTCTGACAGATCAACTGAAGCGGCTGTGATGCTAGTGTTGGTGGTGGCGGCAGGCGGGCGAGTGGTAACTTGAGAGGTGCCCGAAGCTAAGCTGGATTAGGATGGTGCGTCAAGGTTCCGAGCGGAAGCTGTAGAAGATTGGGTGTCCTGTGTTAGCCAGTCAACTATGTCCTCAGAACTTTTAGAGTTCAGGGTACGTGGCCTCTGAAGACTGGGTATTATTCTAGGGCCAAAGGGAATCACCGCACCATGACCACAACTGACCCTGCAGGGTGGCCTGCCTCTGCCTGTCATTTTTTTTCCGATTAGTGGTACTATGTGTGCAAGCTACTGTGACAACAGATATGAGTGGCACTGTGCACTGGCAGAAGTTGGCAGAGTAGACGCTGTAGGCCTGATACACACGCTTGCAGACAACTAACTGCTATTAAATCTATTACAGTCACAATTGTATTTTTTTTTTAAATGTACACTACTGTTACACCAGATAGGAGTTGCACTGGTGTGACACTGTGCCCTGGCAGGCCCTGAAACGCACACATGTGAAGGAAACTGACTGCTATTATATTACAGTCAAAAAAGTTTCTTTTTTTTTTTTAAATGCAAGCTATTGTGACACCAGATATGAGTGGTGGCACTAGGCAAGTGGGCACAGTTTACGCTGTGAGCCTGACACACAAGCTGGCAGGCAGGCAACTGCAATTAGATTACACAGGAGAAAAAAAAGCAGACTGATATTCTAGCCCTAAAAAGGGCTTTTTGGGGTGCTTTCCTTACAGCAGAGATCAGATGAGTCCTTCAGGACTGTAGTGGACACTGAATACTGTAGTTGATTGAAAGAAAAAAAATGTCCACCGGAGTACCCCTTTAAACCAGTGGTTCCCTACCAAGGTGCCTCCAGCTGTTGCAAAACACACGTGTGAAGGAAACTGACTACTATTATATTACAGTCAAAAAAGTTTTTTGTTTTTTTTAAATGCAAGCTATTGTGACACCAGATATGAGTGGTGGCACTGGGCAAGTGGGCACAGTATACGCTGTGAGCCTGACACACACGCTGGCAGGCAGGCAACTGCAATTAGATTATACCGGGGAAAAAAGCAGACTGATGTTCTATCCCTAAAAAGGGCTTTTTGGGTTGCTGTCCTTACAGCAGAGATCAGATGAGTCCTTCAGGACTGTAGTGGACACTGAATACACTAGCCTAGCTATCGATTTCCCTATTAAATCAGCAGCAGCTACACTGTCCCTCCTCTCACTAAGAAAGCATCTTCAGAATAAATCTAAAATGGATGCTGTCCAGGAGGTGGGAGAGTCTGGGAGGGAGGGTCTGCTGGTGATTGGCTGTAATGTGTCTGCTGACTGTGAGGTACAGGGTCAAAGTTTCCTCAATGATGATGAATAGGGGGTGGATCGAACATCGCATATGTTCGCCCGCTGTGGTGAACGCGAACAAGCTATGTTCACCGGGAACTATTCGCCGGCTAACTATTTGGGACATCACTACTTGTAAGTTTCGTAGTTATGATTAGTGGTAACAACAACTTGTGGAGACCATATAGTGGCTGAATGACACCGCATGAAGGTGGTGGTGGCAGCATGAGGAGAACATATAGTGGCTGAATGACACAGCCTAAAGTTGGCAGCAGCATGAGGAGACCATATAGTGGCTGAATGACACAGCGTGGAGGTGGCAGCAGCATGAGAAGACCACATAGTGGCTGAATGACACAGCGTGGAGGTGGCGGCAGCATGAGGAGAACATATTGTGACTGAATGACAGCGTGGAGGTGGCGGCAGCATAAGGAGACCACATAGTGGCTGAATGACACATTCTGGAGATAATGGCAGCAGGAGGAGACCATATAGTGGCTGAATGACACAGCATGGAGGTGGCAGAAGCATGAGGAAACCATATAGTGGCTGAATGAAACAGCCTGGAGGTGGCAGCAGCATGAGGAGACCACATAGTGGCTGAATGACATAGCCTGGAGTTGGAGGCAGCATATAGTGGCTGAATGACACAGCGTGGAGGTGACAGCAACATGAGAAGAACATATTGTGGCTGATTGACACAGCATGGAGTTGGTGGCACCATGAGGAGAATATATAGTGGCTGAATGACACACCTGGATGTGGCAGCAGCATGAGGAGACTATATAATGGCTGAATGACACGGCATGGAGGTGGCGGCAGAATGATGAGAACATATAGTGGCTGAATGACACAGCCTGGATGTGGCAGCAGCATGAGGAAACTATATAGTGGCTTAATGACACAGCATGGAGGTGGCGGCAGCATGAAGAGAACATATAGTGGCTGAATGACACAGCGTGGAGGTGGCGGTAGCATGAGAATATATAGTGGCTGAATGACACAGCGTGGAGGTGGCGGCAGCATGAGGAGACCACATAGTGGCTGAATTACACATTCTGGAGATAGCGGCAGCATGAGGAGACCATATAGTGGCTGAATGACACAGCATGGAGGTGGCAGAAGCATGAGGAAACCATATAGTGGCTGAATGAAACAGCCTGGAGGTGGCAGCAGCATGAGGAGACCACATAGTGGCTGAATGACATAGCCTGGAGTTGGAGGCAGCATATAGTGGCTGAATGACACAGTGTGGAGGTGACAGCAACATGAGGAGAACATATTGTGGCTGAGTGACACAGCGTGGAGTTGGTGGCACCATGAGGAGAATATATAGTGGCTGAATGACACACCTGGATGTGGCAGCAGCATGAGGAGACTATATAATGGCTTAATGACACGGCATGGAGGTGGCGGCAGAATGATGAGAACATATAGTGGCTGAATGACACAGCGTGGAGGTGGCGGTAGCATGAGAATATATAGTGGCTGAATGACACAGCATGGAGGTGGCGGCAGCATGAGGAGACCACATAGTGGCTGAATTACACATTCTGGAGATAGCGGCAGCATGAGGCGATCTCATAGTGGCTGAATGACACAGCATGGAGTTGGTGGCAGCATATAGTGGCTGAATGAAACAGCCTGGAGTTTGCGGCAGCATGAGGAGACCATATAGTGACTGAATGACACAGCCTGGAGGTGGCGGAAGCATGAGGAGACCATACAGTGGCTGAAAGAGACAGCATGGAGGTGGTGGCAGCATGGAGAGACCATATAGTGGCTAAATGGCACATCTTGGAGCTGGCGGCAGCATGAGGAGACCATATGGTGGCTGAATGACACAGCCTGGAGTTTGCCGCAGCATGAGGAGAGCAAATAGTGGCTGAATGACACATCCTTGAGGTGGCGGAAGCATGAGGAGAACTCATAGTGGCGGAATGACACAGCCTGGAGTTGGTGGCAGCATATAGTGGCTGAATGACACAGCGTGGAGGTGGCGGCAGCATGAGGAGAACATATGGTGGCTGAATGACACAGCCTGGAGGTAGCAGCAGCATGAGAACATATGGTGGCAGTTTGAGACAGTTCGGAGCTGGCATCAGCATGAAGAGAACATATGGTGGCAGAATGAGACAGCCTGGAGGTGGCAGCAGCATCAGGAGCTCTGAAAGTGACCCTGTGACACAGTGGGGCGGTCGGTGGCAATACCAATACCCGGTGACGAAGGTGGGTGATAAAAGCAGAACTTGGCATCACATGTGTGGCATCAGGCGGATGGCAGGATCAGAATAGTAGCTGAGGCAGGTAGGCAGAAGAAAACGGTCTCTTTTGTAAAAGTGTTGAGATATGCTTTACGTAGAACGCAACTTTTCTTAGGATAAAATTTATGGACCCAATTTTTTTTAAAATCTAAGAATAGGAAAGGTGTGCAAAAAACACCATGTGCCACCTACATCCCCAAGTATTAATCTGATGCAAAAACCTCTAAAAGGCGGAAGGGGGTAAACATTTCCCCTGTAAGGCCCTACTCTTGCATCATTAATTCGCTTCTTGGCAAGTGTTACTCACCCTAAAAAGGACAGCCCCACACAGGAAACTCTCTATATTTCCACCTAAAAACCCTGTGAAATGGCAGTGTTTTTTATGGGGAATGAGTGGAAAGGTTTCTGTGTGGGGCCGCCCTTTTTAGAGAGAGTAACACTTGCCAAGAAGGGAATTCAAAGTGCAAAATTAGGGCCTTACAGGCAGAGTTTTTACCCCCATCAGTTACAATGGGCCATACATTGTTCCCTTCCACTTTTTAGAGGTCTTTGCATCACATCTATACTTGGTGGTGTAGGTGGCACATGAGGTTTTTTGAACACATTTCCTTTTGTTTGATTTAAAAAAAAAATGCTGAGTACATATATTTTATCCTAAGAAAAGGTAAGTTTTATCTAATGCATATCCTCAATACTTTCTTGTGGTCTGATGGTGAGGAATGTCTGTAACTGGGGAGCAGCACCTTAAACATGCACTATCCATAATTGTGGTGTTGGTGTGGCACCATGGTCAATCTACTCTGATGCATTAGGCATTGGTGGGTGGAAATCCTGGCTGATCCATGTCTGATTCATCTTCACAAAGATCAGTCTCTCCACATTTTTCATGGACAGACGAGTTCTCGATGGGGTTACTATGGCCCCCGTTGTACCTGCTCTGATGGCACACTAATGGCCGCGCAGGACAGCTTTTCCAGGGCAAACTCTGCAAGTTGTGGCCACAAATCATGTTTGGCTGCCAAGAAGTCCAGCGGATCTTCAAGGTGTGTTGGCATGGTCATGGCAAGGTATGCCACCACCTGCTAGTTCAGGTCCTTCTCGAGGTCTACCTGCTGCTGATGAGTTGCTTCACTATGCGGGTGAAGGAAGCTACTCATCAGTGACTGTAGACTCAGGCTGCTGCTGATGGAGCTGGTACTGCTCCTGCCACCCCACACCTCCCTAGCAGCCATGGCAGTGGAGGGCCCCCCGAGTCAGACCTGCAAGAGGATGGATGATGGTGCCGATAGGCATCGGCCAACTGACTACGTAGGATATCTCTGTAGTAGGTCAGTTTGTCCTCCCTGTCAGTGAGTGTAAAAAAAGGCCCTCCTTTTGTGCCAGAAGTGAGGGTACAACAAGGTGGAGAGACAGAAGTCATCCCGCTTCCACATGGTGACAATTCGGCGGTCACTACACAAGCAACTGAGCATGCATTGTACCAATTGTGCAAGTAACTCAAAGTGACTTCCTGTCTCCATTTACACTGCATATTGCCACGGTGTGTCTGGGTCCTCTGTCTCGCCTTCTTCTCAACCCTCTAGCTCCTCTGGCTGCTCCTGCTCCTTCTCTTCTGTCAAATGACTAGAAAAACCACCCATTTCATGAAACTTAAACTGTGCTCCACTGTGCTCCTCCCCCTCCTCCTCCAGTTCAGCCCCCACAGGGATCATGTGGCCATGAGATGTAGGTCTCCTGGGCCATGACGAGCCATAGTTTCCAACACGTGTTGTAGGAAATGAAGCAGTGGAATGAGGTTGTTCATCCTGTAATCCTGGTGACTTACTAATAATGTGGCTTCCTCAAAGGGCTTTAGCAAACGGCAGGTGTCACATATGAGCTGCCACTTGTTGACATTGAAGTTGTACAGTCCCCCTATCCGTTTGGATCATCAAGAAATCGGTGATGGCTTTTCTCTGTTTGTATAGTCGGTCGAACATATGGAGGGTGGAATTCCAACGTGTGGTAACGTCACAAATCAGACTATTTTGGGGGATACTGTTCTGACGCTGCAGCTCAAGGAGGGTGTGCTTTGCGTTGTACGAATGGCTGAAGTGCATGCAAAGTTTCCTTCCCATTGCTATGATGTCTTGCAAATGGGGGGAACACTTCAGAACTGCAGAACCGCTTGAAAACCAGATTGAACATGTGTGCCATGCAAGGCGCATGGCTCGGCCTTCCTTGTCGCAGCGCAGACAAGATGTTCTTCCCGTTGTCAGTCACCATGGTTCCCATTTCCAGTTTTCGTGGAGTAAGCCATGCTCCGATTTCTTTATGAATGACTTTTAGCAGTACGTCCCCTGTATGACTCCGTGTGTAAAGGCAAACCATGTGGAGAACAGCGTGACACCGTCGTGCCCTGCACACATGGTATGCGGGAGGGGCACTAAGACTTGTCCGTGCAGTGGAGGCTGAGGACACGGTGAGGATGAGGAGGCGGAGTTGCACACTGTCACAGGACCAAACAGCCTGAGAGCATGGAGGAGGTAGTGGCGTGACCCGTCCAAGTTGCTGTTGTGGCTGTGCAGGAACCACATTCACCCAGTGGGCCGTAAAAGACATGCATTGTCCCTGACCATAGTTACAGCTCCAGATGTTGGCACTGCTGTGTACTTTGGTACACACCAACAGGCTCAAGGACTGGCCCACCTTCTCATCTACAAAATTATGCAAGGCTGGTACTGCCTTCTTCGCAAAGAAATGACGGCTTGGGACTCTCCACCTCGGCTCGGCACAAGCCATCAGTTTTCTGAAAGGTGCAGAGTCCCCCACTTGAAAAGGGAGGGACTGCAGCACCAGCAACTTGGACAGGAGCACATTCAGCTTCTGTGCCGTTGGATGAGTGGGCGCATACTGTTGTCTCTTGGACATGGCTTTGCAGATGGATTGTTGGCGGAATGACTGACTCAAAGTAGGAGGATAAGGAGCATCTGGAGCGAGAGAAGCAGTGTATGACACACAGCTCCCTTCGGCAGAGGTAGTGGGGCTTGGCTGGCTAAAACAGGGAGCGGCCTGCTACTCTGTGATGAAGCAGGCTGGACCATTACATCGGAGCCATGTTTCTCCCAGTCCGCTTTATGGTGGCGCAGCATATGTTGATGCAGGGCCATGGTGCAAACATTGAGACCCTGGGCACACTTAGCCACATGCAAGATGTGTCGGCAGAAGGTGATGTTAACCTCCTCCGAATGCTTGATGAAAAACTGCCACACCGCCAAGTAGCTGATTTTCCCAACAACAGTCCGCACTAATTGACTGCTACTGCTGCCGTCTCCAGGAACCCCTGTTCCACTACCTCCCAGGAAGGTAGGCTGCCGCGAAGCATGTGGTCTCCCTCGGGCACGTTTGGCTCCAGAATTTTAACTTCGCTATCACCTTGCTGGCTCAACTGCTGCCTCACATGCATCCTGCAAACCTCTTCTCCTGATGATGATGAAACCCCTTTTGCACCGGGCTCCCAATTATGATCGGCTTTATCATCATCAACAAGTGTCTGCACATCACTGATGTCCTCCTCAGGTTCCTCAACAGTGTCTGCTTCAGGACCCTGAATGCTGGCAACACCACCTTCCACGTCACTCTCCTCATCACTACTTGCCTGTCTAGCTGCGGATGTCTTCTCCACTTCTTTGCTGGGCAGTAGCTGCTGACTGTCCTCTATTAGATTGTCCTAACTGAATAGTGGAGCTGAACCCACAGCATAAGATACTTCTGTAGGGGAGGCAACAGCATAGGACAGAGGCAATGGGAGGACAGAGACTGCTCCCGGGCCATGCTAACTGAGGGTTGTGTCTGACGAACCCACCGACTTTTGACTGGGGGTGTCAGATGTTACTTGTGATGAAGCGGATGACGTGTTAACCAATCGATGATGGCAGATAGGTTTCTGGTTGCCCCTAGTCTGCTGCGACCTCTGCCTGCGCCTAATGAATTTAGGCCTCTGCCACTCCTAGGTGCATGTCCTGGCACTTCTCTGCCTGACATACTTAGTGCGTATATGAAGGGAGTACAATACGCTTCACTACGCTTAAAACAATATTTGTATAGAAAAGCAGCAGTGTGTACTTTGGGCTGGCCTTTTACAGTAACTAGGCCCTTAAGATTTTATCAGAAACAAAATGGTACAACACTTAGAGGTACATATGTGGTATGCACTTATGAGGGCAGTAGAATGCGCTCCACTACGCGTAACAGTATTTGTCTAGAACAGCAGCAGGAGGTGTGTACTTTTAGCTGTCCTTTCACAGTATCTAGGCCGTTGAGACTTTAACAGGAACAAAATAGTTCCCCACTTATGTGGTATGCAATAATGAGGGGAGAAAAATGGGCTACAGTACGCTTAAAAAAGTGTACAACACCGGTCGGTGAGTACTTTTGCCTAGCCTTTCACAGTATCTAGGCCCTTGAGACTTTAACAGGAACAAAATAGTACACCACTTTGAGGTAAGTATGTGGTATGCACTTATGAGGGGCGAAAAATGCGCTACAGTACTCTTAAAAAAGTATCTGTGCACAACACCAGCCGGTGAGTAATTTAACCTGACCTTTCACAGTATCTAGGCCCTTGAGACTTTAACAGGAACAAAATAGTACATCACTTAGAGGTACATATGTGGTATGCATTTATGAGGGGAGAAAAATGTTCTACAGTACGCTTAAAAAAGTTTGTGCACAACACCAGCAGTACCCACCAGTGCTGTAGCACACAGTCCCTGTCTACTACACCCAAAATTGTACTATCTCTCTCAATCTCACTCCATTACCTATCAGTGCTTCTAGGCAGGATTTATGCTTGAGCTGAATCGCTGCTGTTCAGTGACTAGAAGGCGAATCACTGCAATAAGAATGCTTTTCTGTGAGACACACACTGCTCTCTATGCAACAGAAAACTGAATTGACTAGGAGGTGAATCGCTGCTGGAAAAAGCTTTTCTGTGGAACACACAGCGCTGTCTGTCCCTATCTATCTCTCTGCAGTGAAAGACTGAAGTGACTGGCTACAATATGGCTGCCGATTATATTGGGCTGTGACATTACAGGGGGGACTGGCTAATCATAGGCTGCATCCTGCATGTGATTCAGAGTCATCCCACCTACCCTTGTTCCCGCCTCCCGGGATTCCTTGCCCCATGTCCTCACATGGATCTGCCATTTTAAATGCCCTGGAGCCTGGACCGCACTAAATGGAGTTTAATGAAGCGATTTGCGCAATAGAATTGTAGCCATATTCCAATTCTTGCAAATCAAATTTTTCCTGAAATTCGTAAGGAATTTGGATTTGTCAGATTCGATGCGCTCAACCCTAGTAATAATGTACATCTATCCATTGCTGACACTGTAGATTTACTTTGGGTAACTAACTTCTGTGGGTAACCCCTTACCGTAAAGTTACTCATCATCCTGTGAAATGCTGGTTCAACTTTGTGTTCAGAGCTAATGAAACGTTTAGCCCTAATCTTTTGGCTAACTGGTAGTGACAGTATTATACTGCGTAAATGATATCTCAAAGTGGAGTTACAATCTGTGGATTTAGTAAAGATGTCTGTTTCAAGATGTTGACCCGAGATAGATACAATGGTGTTTAGAAATTGCACTGAAGTTGAAGTCAGTGTGAATTGGACAACTGTGACCATATTATTTAGAAAATGTTGGAATTCCACTAGTTGGTTTTCAGTCCCTCTCCATACCAGAAGGACATTGTCTATGTATCTCCATCATCCCACCACATGGCTGATGTAGGGAGACACAAAGACGAATAAGATAACAACCATTTGGCTCATCCAGTGCCCAATGTTCTGAATACTATAAATAGTTCCTGTCCCTATCTTATGTGAAGCCTTATGCCTATCCCCTGCATGTATAAACTCCTTCACTGTATTTACAGCTACTACTTCTGCAGGAAGGCTATTCCATGCATCCACTACTCTCTCAGTAAAGTAATATTTCCTCACATTACTGCAGAAACCTTTGCCCCTCTATTGTAAAACTATGTGCTCTTGTGGTAGTTTTTCTTTTTTTAACTATATTCTCCTCCTTTACCACGTTTATTCTATTTATGTATTTAAAAATTTTCTATTTCCCTTCTGTCTCATTTTTCTTCCAAGCTATACCTGTTAAAGGGGTTCTCCAGTGGAATTTTTTTCTCTCTAATCAACAGGTGCCAGATTTGTAAATTACTGCTATTTAAAAAAAAGCAGGAGAGGTTTGTTATGTGGGTTTGTTCATGCTCTGGACAATTCCTGACATGGACAGAGAGCACTGTGGTCAGACAGAGAAGAACTATACAACTCTGTAGCATACAGCAGCTGATAAGTACTGAAAGGATTAAGACCTTAACGACGAAGGACATATATGTACGTCCTCCGCCGGCTCCCGCGATATGCCGTGGAGTCACGCGGTGTCTCCGCGTCATATCAGGTCGGTCCTGGCGGCTATCAACGGCCGGGACTCTCGGCTAATACAGGAAATCACCGATCGCGGTGATGCCCTGTATTAACTCCTCAGACGCGGCGATCAAAGCTGACCACCACGTCTGAAATGAAATTGAAAGTAACCCGGCTGCTCAGTCGGGCTATTCGGGACCACCGTGGTGAAATTGGGGTGTCCAGAACAGCTTACAGGACACCGGGACGGCCCTTACCTGCCTCCTCGGTTATCGATCGACGAATGACTGCTCCGTGCCTGAGATCCAGGCAGGAGCAGTCAAGCGCCGATAATACTGATCACAGGCGTGTTAATACACGCCAGTGATCAGCATGAGAGATCAGTGTGTGCAGTGTTATTGATCCCTATGGGAGCTATAACACTGAAAAAAAAAAAGTAAAAAAAAAAAAGTGTTAACAAAGGACATTTAACCCCTTCCCTAATAAAAGTTTGAATCACCCCCCTTTTCCCATAAAAAAAAATAAAACAGTGTAAATAAAAATAAACATATGTGGTATCGCTGCGTGCGTAAATATCCAAACTATAAAAATATATCATTAATTAAACCGCACGGTCAATGGCGTACATGTAAAAAAATTCCAAAGTCCAAAAAAGTGTATTTTTGGTCACTTTTTATACCATTAAAAAATGAATAAAAAGTGATCAAAAAGTCTGATCAAAACAAAAATGATACCGATAAAAACTTCCAATCACGGTGCAAAAAAATGAGTCCTCATACCGCCCTGTACATGGAAAAATAAAAAAGTTATAGGTGTCAAAAGAGAAAATTTTTTAACGTATACATTTTCCTGCATGTAGTTATGATTTTTTTCCGAAGTACGACAATATCCAACCTATATAAGTAGGGTAACATTTTCACCGTATGGACCTACAGAATAATGATAAGGTGTCATTTTTAAAGAAATATGCACTGTGTAGAAACGGAAGCCCCCAAAAGTTACAAAATGGCGTTTTTTCTTTGATTTTGTCACACAATTATTTTTTTTTGCCCGTTTTGCCATGAATTTTTGGGTAAAATGACTAATTTCACTGCAAAGTAGAATTGGTGATGCAAAAAATAAGCCATAATATGGATTTTTAGGTGGAAAATTGAAAGGGTTATGATTTTTAAAAGGTAAGGAGGAAAAAACGAAAGTGCAAAAACTGAAAAACCCTGCGTCCTTAACCCCCCAAGGACAATGGACGTACGCCTACGCCCTTGTTTTCGAGTCCTTAAGGACCGAGGACGTATGAGTACGTCCTGTCCATTCCTGGCCCCCCGCCACTAGCCGGAGGTGAGCCAGTACCCGATACCTGCTGATATCGATCAGCAGGCATCGCGGCATATCGCCCAGGGGGGTCATGACCGCAGATCGCTGAACAATTCAACCCAGCAATCTGCGGCGGATTCCGGGTCAATCGGGTCTCCAGTGACCCGGTGACCCGGAATTACTGGCTGATCGGGGCCGTCTCCGAAGGCCCCGAACAGCCATAGCCAACAGGGGTGAGGTGGCACTGGTGCCACCTCATGATCGCCCTGATTCGTCAGCCAGTTTACCGGCCGACCAATCAGGGCACCTGCTGCTGGTGTCACTCCCTCAACCCGCTCCGCCCCCCTTCCGGAGGACGTGATCGGGTGCGGGAGGAGGACCCCGGCAGCTTGGGACCCCGATCCCCGGTGTCCCTGTTGGGATCGGGGCCCCAGTAGCGGCGGCGAGGGACTGACCTGAAGCAGCGTGGATCAGCAGTTGGACGTGATTGACAGCCTCCTGCTGTTGCTTAGCAACAGCTCCCAGCATGCAAAAAGGGCATGCTGGGAGCTGTAGTTATGCAACAGAAGGAGGCAGACCACCACAACTCCCAGCATTCCCTTATGGGCATGCTGGGACTTATAGTTTTGCAACAGCTGGAGGCACATTTTTTCTATGGAAAAGTGTACCTTCAGCTGTTGTATAACTACAACTCCCAGCTTGCACAATCAGCTAAAGTGCATGCTGGGAGTTGTAGTGGTGCATCTGCTGGTTGCATAACTACAACTCCCAGCATGCCCGTTGGCTGTAGGTGCCTGCTGAGAGTTGTAGTTTTGCAACAGCTGAAGGCACACTGGTTGTGAAACACTGAGTTAAGTAGCAAACCAGTGTGTCTCCAGCTGTTGCATAACTACAATCCCCAGCCAAAGTAATATGCCTCCAGCTGTTGCATAACTACAAGTCCCAGCATGCCCTTCCACTCTCCGTACATGCTGGGAGTTGTAGTTTTGCAGCAGCTGAAGGCACACTGGTTGCAAAACACTGAGTTTGTTACCAAACTCTGTTTTTCACAACCAGTGTGCCTCCAGCTGTTGCAAAACTACAACTCCCAGCATGCACTGATAGACCGTACATGCTGGGAGTTGTAGTTTTGCAACAGCTGGATGTTTCCCCCCCCCCCCATGTGAATGTGCAGGGTACACTCACATGGGCGGAGGTTTACAGTAAGTATCCGGCTTCAAGTTTGAGCTGCGGCAAATTTTCTGTGAACCCCTGCCCGTGCGACTGTACTCTAAAAAAACTACACTACACTAACACACAATAAAATAAAAAGTAAAAAGCACTACATATACACATACCCCCACACAGCCCCCCTTCCCAATAAAAATGAAAAACGTCTGGTACGCCACTGTTTCCAAAACGGAGCCTCCAGCTGTTGCAAAACCACTACTCCCAGTATTGCCAGATAGCCACTGACTGTTCAGGCATGCTGGGAGTTTTACAACAGCTGGAGGCACCCTGTTTGGGAATCACTGGCATAGAATAACCCTATGTCCACCCCTATGCAAGTCCTTAATTTAGGCCTCAAATGCGCATAGCGCTCTTTCGCTTTGGAGCCCTGTCGTATTTCAAGGCAACAGTTTAGGGTCACATATGGGGTATTGCCGTACTCGGGAGAAATTGTGTTACAAATTTTGGGGGGTATTTTCTGCTATTACCCTTTTTAAAAATGTAAAATTTTTGGGAAAACTATTTTTTATTTTTTACATATGCAAAAGTCGTGAAACACCTGTGGGGTATAAATGTTCACATTACCCCTTTTACGTTCCCCAAGGGAAATGCGGCATACCCCCAGAGCAAAATTTGCTTTCAAAAAGCCAAATGTGACTCCTTCTCTTCTGAGACCTGTAGTGCGCCAGCAGAGCACTTTTCACCCCCATATGGGGTGTTTTCTGAATCAGGAGAAATTGGGCTTCAAATTTTGGGGGGTATTTTCTGCAATTACCCTCTTTAAAAATATGAAATTTTTGGGAAACCAAGCATTTAAATTTTTTTTTTTTTACATATGCAAAAGTCGTGAAACACCTGTGGGGTATTAAGGTTCACATTACCCCTTGTTACATTCCCCGAGGGGTCTAGTTTCCAAAATGGTATGCCATGTGTTTTTTTTGCTGTTCTGGCACCATAGGGGCTTCCTAAATGCGGCATACCCCCAGAGCAAAATTTGCTTTCAAAAAGCCAAATGTGACTCCTTCTCTTCTGAGACCTGTAGTGCGCCAGCAGAGCACTTTTCCCCCCCATATGGGGTGTTTTCCCAATCGGGAGAAATTGGGCTTCAAATTTCGGGGGGTATTTTCTGCTATTGCCCTTTTTAAAAATGTTAAATTTTTGGGAAACCAAGCATTTTAGGTAAAAAATGTTTTTTTTTTTTTTTTTACATATGCAAAAGTCGTGAATCACCTGTGGGGTATTAAGGTTCACTTTACCCCTTGTTATATTTCCCTAGGGGTTTAGTTTCCAAAATGGTATGCCATGTGTTTTTTTTTTTTTGCTGTTCTGGCACCATAGGGGCTTCCTAAATGTGACATGCCCCACAAAAACCATTTGTCGCTCCTTCCCTTCTGAGCCCTCTACGCCGAACAATTTACATAGACATATGAGGTATGTCCTTACTCGAGAGAAATTGGGTTTCAAATACAAGTAAAAATTTTCTCCTTTTTACCCCTTGTAAAAATTCAAAAATTGGGTCTACAAGAACATGCGAGTGTAAAAAATTAAGATTTTGAATTTTCTCCTTCACTTTCCTGCTATTCCTGTGAAACACCTAAAGGGTTAAAACACTTACTGAATGTCATTTTGTATACTTTGGGGGGTGCAGTTTTTATAATGGGGTCATATGTTCAAAACTGAACTGGTCACTGAAAAATAGTGAATTTAAAAATTTTGTGAAAAATGTAAAAATTGCTGCTGAACTTTGAAGCCCTCTGGTGTCTTCCAAAAGTAAAAACTCATACATTTTATGATGCAAACATAAAGTAGACATATTGTGTATGTGAACCAAAAAAATTTAATTTTGAATATCCATTTTCCTTACAAGCAGAGTGCTTCAAAGTCAGAAAAATGCAAAATTTTCATTTTTTTCATAAAATTTGGGGATTTTTCACCAAGAAATGATGCAAGTTACCACAAAAATTTACCACTATGTTAAAGTAGAATATGTCACGAAAAAACAATCTCGGAACCAGAATGATAAGTAAAAGCATCACAGAGTTATTAATGTTTAAAATGACAGTGGTCAGAATTGCAAAAAATGCTCTGGTCCTTAAGGTGTAAAATGGCCTGGTCCTTAAGGGGTTAAGGGGTTAAAGAGGTACACTTTTTTTTTTTAAATCACTGGTGCCATAAAGTTAAACAGATTTGTAAACTACTTCTATTAAAAAATCTTAATCCTTCCTGTACTTATTAGCTGCTGAATACTACAGCGGAAAATCTTTTCTTTTTGAAACACAGAGCTGTCTGCTGACATCTTGAGCACAGTGCTCTCTGCTGACATCTCTGTCCATTTTAGGAACTGTCCAGAACAGCATATGTTTGCTATGGGGATTTCCTTTTACTCTGGACAGTTCCTAAAATGGACAGAGATGGCAGGGCTCATGATGTCAGCAGACAGCTCTGTGTCTCAAACGGAAAATAATTTCCACTGTAGTATTCAGCAGCTAATAAGCACAGGAAGGATTAAGATTTTTTAATAGAAGTAATTTACAAATCTGTTTAACTTTCTGGCACCAGTTGATTAAAAAAAAAAAAAAAAAAGTTTTTCACTGGAGTACCCCTTTAACCCCTTGGGGACGGAGCCCATTATGACCCTAAGGACGGGAGCATTTTTTGCAAATCTGACCACTGTCACTTTAAGCATTAATAACTCTGGAATGCTTTTACTTATGAATTTGATTCTGAGATTGTTTTTTCGTGACATATTCTACTTTATGTAAGTGGTAAATTTTCGGCGATACTTTCATCCTTTCTTGGTGAAAAATTCAAAAATGTCATGAAAAATTTGAAAATTTTGCATTTTTTTAACTTTGAAGCTCTCTGCTTATAAGGAATATGGATATTCCAAATAAATTATATATTGATTCACATATACAATATGTCTACTTTATGTTTGTATCATAAAATTGATGAGTTTTTACTTTTGGAAAACATCAGAGGGCTTCAAAGTTCAGCAACAATTTTCCAATTTTTCGCAAAATTTTCAAAATTTCTGGTTAGAAATACCCAATAAATGACCCCATTATAAAAACTGCACCCCTCAAAGTATTCAAAATGACATTCAGTCAGCGTTTTAACCCTTTAGGTGTTTCACAGGAATAGCAGCAAAGTGAAGGAGAAAATTCAAAATCTTCATTTTTTACACTGGCATGTTCTTGTAGACCCAGTTTTTGAATTTTTACAAGGGGTAAAAGGAAAAAAATCCTCTCAAAATTTGTAACCCAATTTCTTTCGAGTAAGAAAATACCTCATATGTGTATGTCAAGTGTTCGGCGGGTGCACTAGAGGGCTCAGAAGCGAAGGAGCAACAATGGGATTTAGGAGAGTGAGTTTTTCTGAAATGGTTTTTGGGGGGCATGTCCCATTTAGGAAGCCCCTATGGTGCCAGGACAGCAAAAACCCCACATTTCACACTATTATGGAAATGATACCCCTCAAGGAACATAACAAGGGGTACGGTGAGCCTTAATACCCCACAGGTGTTTGCCAACTTTTTGTTAAAGTCGGATGTGTAAATGAAAAAAAAATATTTTTCCTCTAAAATGCTGGTTTTTCCCCAAATTTAACTTTTTTACAAAGGGTAATAGGAGAAAATGCCCCCCAAAATTTGTAACCCCATTTCTTCTGAGTATGGAAATATCCCATGTTTGGACGTCAAGTGCACTGCGAGCGAACTACAACGCTCAGATGAGAAGGAGCGCCATTGAGCTTTTAGAGAGATAATTTGTTTGGAATGGAAGTCGGGGGCCATGTGCATTTACAAAGCCCCCCGTGGTGCCAGAACAGTGGACCCCCACATGTGACCCCATTTTGGAAACTACACCCCTCACGGAATGTAATAAGGGGTACAGTGAGCATTTACACCCCACTGGCGTTTGACAGATCTTTGGAACAGTGGGCTGTGCAAAATAAAATTTTTCATTTTCACGTACCACTGTTCCAAAAATCTGTCAGACCCCTGTGGGGCGTAAATGCTCACTGTACCCCTTATTACATTCCGTGAGGGGTGTAGTTTCCAAAATGGGGTCACATGTGGGTTTTTATTTTTTTGCATTTATGTCAGAACCGCTGTAAAATCAGCCACCCCTGTGCAAATCACCAATTTAGGCCTCAAATGTACATGGTTCGCTCTCACTCCTGAGCCTTGTTGTACACCCCCCAGAGCATTTTATGCCCACATATGGGGTATTTCCGTACTCAGGAGAAATTGCGTTACAAATTTTGGGGGTCTTTTTTTCCTTTTACCTCTTGTGAAAATAAAAAGTAAAGGGTAACACCAGCATGTTAGTGTAAAAACTATATTTTTTTTACACTAACAGGCTGGTGTAGACCCCAACTTTTCCTTTTCATAAGGGGTAAATGGAGAAAAAGCCCCCCAAAATTTGTAGTGCAATTTCTCCCGAGTACGGAAATACCTCATATGTGGCCCTAAACTGTTTCCTTGCAATACGACAGGGCTCCAAAGTGAGAGAGCACCATGCGCATTTGAGGACTAAATTAGGGATTGCATAGGGGTGGACATAGGGGTATTCTACGCCAGTGATTCCCAAACAGGGTGCCTCCAGCTATTGCTAAACTCCCAGCATGCCTGGACAGTCAGTGGCTGTCCGGAAATGCTGGGAGTTGTTGTTTTGCAACAGCTGGAGGCTCCGTTTTGGAAACACTGCTGTACAATACGTTTTTCATTTTTATTGGGGGGGACAGTGTAAGGGGGTGTTTATGTAGTGTTTTACTCTTTATTAGGTGTTAGTATAGTGTAGTGTTTTTAGGGTACATTCACACTGGCGGGTTACGGTGAGTTTCCCGCTAGGAATTTGCGCTGCGGCGAAAAATTTGCCGCAGCTCATACTTGAAGCAGGAAACTTGCTGTAAACCCGCCCGTGTGAATGTACCCTGTACGTTCACATGGGGGGGGGGGGGGGGGCAAACCTCCAGCTGTTTCAAAACTACAACTCCCAGCATGCACGGTCTGTCAGTACATGCTGGGAGTTGTAGTTTTGCAACAGCTGGAGGCACACTGGTTGGAAAACCTTCAGTTAGGTTCTGTTACCTAACTCAGTATTTTCCAACCAGTGAGCCTCCAGCTGTTGCAAAACTACAACTCCCAGCATGCACGGTCTGTCAGTACATGCTGGGAGTTGTAGTTTTGAAACAGCTGGAGGCACACTGGTTGGAAAATACTGAGTTGGGTTCTGTTACCTAACTCAGTATTTTCCAACCAGTGTGCCTCCAGCTGTTGCAAAACTACAATTCCCAGCATGTCTGATCACAGAAGGGCATGCTGGGAGATGTAGTTATGCAACAGCTGGAGGTGCGCAACTACAACTCCCAGCATGCCGAGACAGCTGTTTTCTGTGTGGGCATGCTGGAATTTGTAGTTTTGCAACATCTGGAGTGCTACAATTTAGAGACCACTGAACAGTGATCTCCAAACTGTGGACCTCCAGATGTTGCAAAACTACAACTTCCAGCATGCCCAGACAGCAAACAGCTGTGTGGGCATGCTAGGAGTTGTAGTTTTACAAGATCTAGAGGGCAGTATAGAGATCACTGTGCAGTGGTCTCTAAACTGCAGACCTCCAGCTGTTGCAAAACTACAAGTTCCAGCATGCCCACACAGCAAACAGCTGTCTGGGCATGCTGGGAGTTGTAGTTTTGCAACATCTGGAGGGCTACAGTCTAGAGACCACTATAATGGTCTCAGACTGTAGCCCTCTAGATGTTGCTAGGCAACTACTCACCGGCTTCCATCGCATCCGGGAGCCGTCCTCTTCTGCCGCACGCCGCCGCAGATCTCCGTCGCCTCCCGCCGATCCCCGTCGCTCCGCTGCCTCTGGAGGGGTAAGTGGACTCCGGCGCCGCTCCTCTTCGTTTTCCCCTTCTGCCCCGCCTATTGTGGGTGGGCAGGACGGGGAAAACGAAAGTAAACCCCTCCGCCCCAGATCTGCTATTGGTGGTCGCGTCTAGACCACCAATAGCAGGGATAGGAGGGGTGGCACCCGTGCCACCTCACTCCTATCGCTTTAGGGGGATCGTGGGTGTTCTATTCCGGGTCACCGGGTCACCATAGACCCGTAATGACCCGGAATGGGCGCTAATCGCAAGTGTGAATTCACTTGCGATTTGCGCCAATCGCCGACATGGGGGGGTCTAATGACCCCCCTGGGAATTTGCACGGGGTGCCTGCTGATAGATATCAGCAGTCACCCCGGCCCGGTCCCCGCCCGGCGCGCGGCGGGGGCCGAAATTCCCACGGGCGTATGGATACGCCCTTCGTCCTTAAGGTACCAGGACACAAGGGCGTATGCATACGCCCTTCGTCCCCAACAGGTTAAGATTTTTTTTTAATAGAAGTAATTTACAAATCTGTTTAACTTTTTAGCATCAGTTGATTCCAGAATTCCCTTTTAAGGTCCTTTAACCCTTCCTGGTAGGTTTTATCCTGCAATTCATGTACCAGTTTAGTATCTTCTCTGAACTCTCTCCAAAATATCTATATCCTTTTGGAGATACGGCCTCCAGTACTGCGCACAATACTCCAAGTGAGGTCTCACCAATGTTCTGTACACTTCTCTCTTTCTACTGCTAATACCTCTCCCTAGACACCCAAGCATTCTGCTAGCATTTCCTATTGCTCTATTACATTGTCTGCCTACCTTAATGTCCTCTGAAATAATGGCCCCTAAATCTCTTTCCTCACATACTGAGGTTAGAACGGTACCAAATATTCTATATTCTGCCCTTGAGCTTTTACGCCCAGGTGCATTATCTTGCACTTATCCACATTAAATGTTAGTTTCCAGAGTTCTGACCATTTTTCTAATTTACCTAAATCATTTCCCATTTGGCATAATCCTCCAGAATCATTAACCCTGTTACAAATCTTTGTGAATGGGCATAACATTTGCTCATTTCCTATCTGGGATAGCAGTGATTGGCTAAATAAATCAGTTTTGCTAGTACATCGTTTAGTTCTTTTAATAACTTTGGATATATCCCATTAGAGCCTTGTGACTTATTTGTTTTTACTGTAGACAGCTGACGTAGAACCTCTTCCACTCTCAAATTATTCTTGCGTCCCTTCCTAACTGAGGTCCTCTTCCTTCATTTTCTTCTGTAAAAACTGAACATAATTTTTTTTAAATCTAATTATTCCTTGTTTCAGTTTCCTATTTTTCATTTATATATTTGAAAAATGTCTTATCCCCATTTTTTTGTTGACTGGGCTATTTTCTCTTCTGCTATAACATGTCAGAGGGCAGGTTATAGTGCAACCTAAGCTTTCCCAGTACCTCTTTCCCTGCTACTTGTATAATCCCCTTAGGCAACAATTCCACAACTTGGAGCTGGCCCCTCCATTGAACTAAAGTGCAGGGGCAACAGAGTGAGAATAAAACATACACAGTACAAATCAGGGGAACAGGTCAGGAAACAAGAGGTTAACAAACACATAATTATAAATTATCCGATCAAAAACCTGCAAAGCACAAAATCAGGAGATGAAGGGCGGTGTTTGCACAGCTGTAGGTCCATAAATAGCAGCTAGTGCAGGAGGGTGGCTAAGGGGGCGGGGGACATGTGGCTTATGGCAAGTAGGATATAAGGGGCTGTCCACACACACATCTATTACTTCTGTGTACTTCAGAAACTATTCCCCCCTCATTGATCTATGGAGAAGAGAGATTTTAGGATCTGTCAATGAGTCAAATGACCCCAGGACCATAAAGGGTTATTTGGGGATTTCTCTTTAACTGTGCTACAGGGGCTATAAAGTTAGTGTAGTTCATAATGTAGAGTCTTTACCTATGTCTGATGGCTTGTCTCTAAATTTTTATGGGATCTTTGCCTCAATGTTCATTTTTAGCAGCATACAAAATATGTGTTGTTTTGGACTTTTCCCAGGTTGCAGAGCGGCCCGAGACATTACATCACTAGTAAGGTGTTAAAAGGGAGCATGGCAGTGCATCAGTGGGGGGAGTTAGAGATCAGCGAATCTAAGCTGACGAACCCGAATTTGTTACAAATTTCATGAAATATTCGATTCACAACGAATGCGAATATTACTACGATTCTATCAATTCATTAAATTCCATTTTACAGCGTTCCCGGCTAAAGGAGGCCCAAATGTACAATTTTTTACCTGTTAATCTGTCAAGGGCCTACATACTGTGAAAGTCCAAACAATAGTTCTCACCGGCTGGCGTTTTACAAAAATACAGAGTTTTTCTGCGCATTGTTGCACATTTTTCTGCCCTCATCAGTGCATACCGCATACCTACATTCAAGTAGTGTACCATTTTGTACCTGTTAATCTGTCAAGGGCCTACATACTGTGAAAGGACAGCCAAAAGTAATCACCTGCTGCTGTTCCATACAAATATTGTTTAAAGAGTAGTGAAGCGTATTGTAATACCCTCATATACGCACTAAGTATGTCAGGCAGAGAAGTGCCAGGACGTGCACAGAGGAGTGGCAGAGGCCTAAATACTTCAGGCAGAGGTGGCAGCAGACTAGGGGCAAGTGGAAGCAGGAGTCGCAGCGAGAGGCCTGAGCTCCTGTTATCAGCCAGCGGTCGTGTCTCGACCAGCAACCCATCTGCCGTTGTCGATTGGTTAACACGCTCATCCACTTCATCACAAGTGACATCTGACACCCCAGTCAACAGTCGGTGGGTTCCTCAGACACAACCCTCGGTTGGCATGGCCCGGGAGCAGTCCCTGTCCACCCATTACCTCTGTCCTATGCTGTTCACTGAGGACGATCTAATAGAGGACAGTCAGCAGCTACTGCCCAGCCAAGAAGGGGAGGAGACATGCGCCGCTTGCTCCGCTAGGCGGCCAATTAGTGATGCGGAGAGTGACGTGGGAGGCGGTGTTGCCAAGATTCAGGGTCCTGAAGCAGACACTGTTGGGGAACCTGAGGAGGACATCAGTGACATGCAGACACCTGTTGAAGATGATGAAGCTGATCGCAATTGGGAGCCGGGTGCAGAAGGGGCTTCATCATTATCAGGAGAAGAGAGTTGCAGGTTGCCCTTGAGGCAGCAGCTGAGCCAGCAAGGCAGTAACACGGTTGGCAGTCAGCATGGTGGCAGGAGTGGAAATTCTGGAGCCAAACGTGCCCCGCGGAGACCACCTGCTTAGCGGCAGCTTACCTTTCCGGGTGGTAGTTGAACAGGGGTTCCTGGAGACGGCGCCAATAGCAGTCAATCAGTGCGGACTGTAGGTGGGCAAATCAACCATGTGGCGGTGTGGCAGTTTTTCATCAGGCATCAGGAGGAGGTTCACGTAGCCACATGCAAGATATGTCGGCAGAAGGTGAAGCATGGCCAGGGTCCCAATGTCGGCACCACGGCCCTGCATCAACACATGCTTCGCCACCATAAGAACCATGGCTCCGATGTAGTGGTTCAGCCTGCTTCATCACCCAGTGGCCATCTGCTCCCTCCTACATCCAGCCAAGGCTCCACCACCTCAGCCGAAGGGAGCTGTGTGTTAAACCCTCCTTATGTCGCTCCAGATGCTCCTGCTTCTCCCGCTTTTAGTGTGCCATTCCGCCAACAATCCATCAGCGAAGCCATGTCCAAGAGACAACAGTATGCGCCCACTTATCCAACGGTGCAGAAGTTGAATGTGCTCCTGTCTAAGTTGCTGGTGCTGCAGTCCCCCCCTTTTCAAGTGGTGGACTCTGCACCTTTCAGAGAATTGATGGCTTTTGCCGAGCCGAGGTGGAGAGTCCCAAGCTGTCATTTCTTTGCAAATAAGGCAGTACCAGCCCTGCATAAGAGAAGGTGGGCCAGTCCTTGAGCCTGTCGGTGTGTTCAAAAGTGCATGGCAGCGCCGACGTGTGGAGCTGTAACTACGGGCAGGGACAATTCATGTATTTTACGGCCCACTGGGTAAATGTGGTTCCTGCACAGCCACAACAGCAACTTGGAACGCTTCCTCCTCCACGTTCTCGCTCTCAGGCAGTTGGTCATATGACAGTGTGTGACTCCGCCTCCTCATCCTCCACCGTGTCCTCAGCCTCCACTGCACTTCCAAATCTCGGTGGCCCTTCATTGTATCATGTGTGTAGGGCACGGCGATGTCACGCTGTTCTTCACATAGGGGTGGAACTGCTAAAATGAATTCATCAAGAAATTCGAGTATGGCTTACTCCACGAAATCTGGAAATGGGAACCATGGTGACAATATGGCGATAAGGAAGTGTGAAACATGCGCCCTGCATGGCACACGTGTTGAATCTGGTTGTCAAGCACTTCCTGAAGTCTTCACCCCATTTGCAAAACATCCTGATAATGGCAAGGAAACTGTGCATGCACTTCAGCCACTCGTACACCGCAAAGCACACCCTCCTTGAGCTGCAACGTCAGAACGGTATCCCACAACATAGTCTTATTTGTGACGTTGCCACACGTTGGAATTCCACCCTCCATGTGTTGGACAGACTATATGAACAAAGAAAAGCCATCACCAATTTCTTGATGATCCAAGCAGATAGGAGCACTCCCCTGTGTAACTTCAATGCGAACCAGTGGCAGCTCATATGTGACACCTGCCGTTTGCTGAGGCCCTTTGAGGAAGCCACATTATTTGTAAGTCGCCTGGATTACGTCATGAACGACGTAATTCGACTCCTACATTTCCTACAACAAATGATTGAAACAATGGCTGGTCATGGCAATGGAGACGTTGCACCTACATCTCAAGGCTACATGAGCCCTGTGGGGGCTGAACTGGAGGAGGAGGATGAGGGGCAGACTGTAGCACAGTTTAGGTTGGATGAGATGGCCAGTGTTTCTAGTCATCGGACAGGAGAGGAGGAGCAGGAGCAGCCAGAGGAGCTAGTGGGTTATGAGGAAGGAGAAACAGAGGACCCAGACACACCGTGGCAGTATGCAGTGGAGATGAGGCAGGTAGTCCCTCCGAGTCACTGGCGCAAATGGCACGATGCATGCTCATTTGCTTGCGTAGTGACCCCCGAATTGTCAAAATTCGTCATCGGGATGACTTCTGGCTCTCCACCTTATTGGACCCTCGCTACCGTCCCTGAATGGGGGCCTTTTTTACACCCACTGAGAGGGAGGACAAACTGACCTACTACAAAGAGATCCTACGTAGTCAGTTGGCCGATGCCTATCAGCGACATGGTCTATCCACTCGCAGGTCTGACTTGGGGGCCCTCTGCTCTCATGGCTGCTTGGGAGGGGTGGCATGAGCAGTACCAGCTCCATCAGCAGCAGCTTGAGTCTACAGTTGCTGATGAGTAGCTTTCTTCACCCGCATAGTGAAGCAACTGATTAGCAGCATGACTTGACATGGCCATGCCAACAAACATTGAAGATCCGCTGGACTTCTGGGCTGCCAAACGTGATTTATGGCGGCAACTAGCAGAGTTTGCCCTTGAAAAGCTGTCCTGCTCGGCCAGTAATATGCCATCAGAGTGGGTGTTTAGTGCGGCCGGGGCCATAGTCACCCCAAGGCAAACTCATCTGTCCACGTAAAATGTGGAGAGACTGACCTTTGTGAAGATGGATCAGGGATGGATCAGCAAGGTTTTCCAGCCACCAATGCCCGATGCCTCAGAGTAGATTGACCATGCTGCTACACCAACACTTCACAATTATGGTTATGAAACCCTCTTGGGTTATCAATTAGGGTTATGAAACCTTCTTGGGTACTGTGAATGCCTTTTCCTGACTCATCCTGTGTCTTTCTGGAACTACTTGCCTCACTGATGCTTCTGGCCTTGTGCCTTTAATTTTTGGAAGTTTAGCAGTAGCTAAATACACGCTTAATGCAAATTTCAACATTGATCTTTAAATGTAAGGGGTTATGAAACCCTCTTGGGTACTGCGAATGCCTGCTCCTGACTCATCCTCTGTCTTTCAGGAACTACTTGCCTCACTGATGCTTCGGGCCTTGGATGTTTAGCAGTAGCTTAATACATGCTTAATGCAAATTTAAACATTGATCTTTAAATGTAAGGGGTTATGAAACCCTTGGGTGTACTGCTGATGACTGCTCCTGTGTGTTTCAGCAATTACTTGGCTTACTGATGCTTCTGGGCTTGGGCCTTACATTTTTGGATGGTAGCACTACCTAACATGTATCTTCAATAGAGATTTTAACGTTCACCTTTTAATTTTAGGATATGTGAACCTCTCTTTTGTACTCATGCTGCTTCCTGCTCCACTCTATCAGCCCGTTGGTCCTGTGACAGTGTGCGACTCTGCCTCCACATCCTCCACTGTGTCCTAAGCCTCCATTGCCCAGACAAGTCTCAGTGGCCCTTCAGCATACCATGTGTGCAGGGCACGGCGGTGTCACGCTGTTCTTCACGTGGATTGCCTTTGCGAAAAGTCTTGGAAACAATTGCCGGTCAGGCCAATGGAGACGTTGCGCCTACATCTCACGGCCACTTGAGCCCTGTGGGGGCTTGTTATATTTGTTCCTTTGTACCCACACGCTGGGTTTTGGACACTCAAACTTTGATTTAAATTTCAAATAAAAAAATCACACATTTCAATGGTCTCCTATATCAATCAACTCCAGGCTGTGTCATTCAGGCTATATATGGTTTTCTGATGCTGCTGCTGGGCCTGGGTCTGGGAAATTCTAATTTTATCATAGGTAGCACCCGCTATTCAAAATCTTCTTCAAAAATTTCGAAAATTGTTGTGTTTTTTGGGGGAGATTGTGAAGCCCTGGTTTGTACTCATGCATCAGCCAACTCCAGGCTGTGTCATTCAGGTAATATAGGGTTTACTGATGCTGCTGCGGGGCCTGGGTCTGGGAAATTTAAATTTTATCATAGGTAGCACCCGTTATACAAAATCTTCTTCAAAAATTTCAAAAATTGTTGTGGTTTTTTTCAGGGATTGTGAAGCCCTGGTGTGTACTCATGCATCAGCCAACTCCAGGTGGGCCATTAAGGCAATATATGGTTTACTGATGCCGCAGCTGGGCCTGGGTCTGGGAAATTCAAATCTTATCATAGGTAGCACCAGCTATCCAAAATCTTCATTTTAAATTTAAAAAATGTTGTGTTTTTTCTTGGGGATTGTGAAGCCCTGGTGTGTACTCATGCTTCAGCCATTTCCAGGCTGTGTCATTCAGGCAATATATGGCTTACTGATGCCGCTGCTGTGCCTGGGTCTGGGAATAAAAATGTTGTTATGGTAGGTAGCACCAGCTATCCATAATCCTCGGTTTAAATTTCTAAATTCATCTTTTAATCTTAGGGATTGTGAAGGTCTAGTGCCTACTCATGCTGCTGGCAACTTCGGGCTGTGCCATTCATCCAGTATATGGTCTCCTCATGCTGCCAACACCTCCACGCTGTGCCATTCAGCCACTATATGGTCTCCTTATGCTGCCAATACCTCCACGCTGTGTAATTTAGCCACTATATGGTCTCCTCACACTGATGCCACCTCCAAGCTTTGTCATTGTGCCGCTCTGTGGCAGTGATACTGAAAGCGATGCCGGTAATCTGCATGTTATTCTGAATAACAGTATTATTTCACTACCCCAGCACACTCCATATGCGTTTTAGAACACAGCAAAGTGTTCTATACCCCTATAGAGGTTGTATGTAGGGTAGAAATAGCCTTTTTTAATATAGATTTGCCGCAAAAAAATTTGGATCAAAACAAACTTTTTCGAAAAATTCGGCGAATCGGCCAAATTGAATTTTTGAAAAGTTCGCTCATCTCTAGGTGGAGTGACCACTGAGTGGAAGGGTGATATATTTTTTCCACAGGGCTGCAGGGAATTGTATTTTTCGACACAGCATGCATGAAAGGGAGACTGCCTACCTGTGCTGCAATGGGTGGGTTGGCTGATGTGTGGGAGGTAAAATAAAGTGGCCTCACAATTACAATCAAAGGAGGCCTGAGACATGAAATAGCCATTTCACTAAAAGAAAGCAGCAACATTATGGGGGACTTAGAACACAGCCATTTTCCTCTAAGACGAGCATGGATCCTTCCTAAGCATGCCTATTACCGTTTGGCAGTTAAGTACTAAAGTAAGTGTTATGTTGGATAACTACTTTAACCCCTTAAGGACGCAAGACGTAAATGTACGTCCTGGTGAGGTGGTACTTAACGCACCAGGACGTACATGTTACGCCGAGCGCTCCGGGTCCCCGCTCCTCCCCGGAGCGCTCGCTACACTCTCCTCACTGCAGCGCTCCGGTCAGATCCACTGACCCGGGGCGCTGCGATACCGCCTCCAGCCGGGATGCGATTCGCGATGCGGGTAGCGCCCGCTCGCGATGCGCACCCCGGCTCCCGTACCTGACTCGCTCTCCGTCGGTCCTGTCCCGGCGCGCGCGGCCCCGCTCCTTAGGGCGCGCGCGCGCCGGGTCTTTGCGATTTAAAGGGCCACTGCGCCGCTGATTGGCGCAGTGGTTCCAATTAGTCTGATCACCTGTGCACTTCCCTATATCACCTCACTTCCCCTGCACTTCCTTGCCGGATCTTGTTGCCATCGTGCCAGTGAAAGCGTTTCCTTGTGTGTTCCTAGCCTGTGTTCCAGACCTCCTGCCGTTGCCCCTGACTACGATCCTTGCCGCCTGCCCCGACCTTCTGCTACGTCCGACCTTGCTTCTGTCTACTCCCTTGTACCGCGCCTATCTTCAGCAGCCAGAGAGGTGAGCCGTTGCTAGTGGATACGACCTGGTCACTACCGCCGCAGCAAGACCATCCCGCTTTGCGGCGGGCTCTGGTGAAAACCAGTAGTGACTTAGAACCGATCCACTAGCACGGTCCACGCCAATCCCTCTCCGGCACAGAGGATCCACTACCTGCCAGCCGGCATCGTGACAGTAGATCCGGCCATGGATCCCGCTGAAGTTCCTCTGCCAGTTGTCGCCGACCTCACCACGGTGGTCGCCCAGCAGTCACAACAGATAGCGCAACAAGGCCAACAGCTGTCTCAACTGACCGTTATGCTACAGCAGTTACTACCACAGCTTCAGCAATCATCTCCTCCGCCAGCTCCTGCACCTCCTCCGCAGCGAGTGGCCGCTTCTGGTCTACGCCTATCCTTGCCGGATAAATTTGATGGGGACTCTAAGTTTTGCCGTGGCTTTCTTTCCCAATGTTCCCTGCACTTGGAGATGATGTCGGACCAGTTTCCCACTGAAAGGTCTAAGGTGGCTTTCGTAGTCAGCCTTCTGTCTGGAAAAGCCCTGTCTTGGGCCACACCGCTCTGGGACCGCAATGACCCCGTCACTGCCTCTGTACACTCCTTCTTCTCGGAAATCCGAAGTGTCTTTGAGGAACCTGCCCGAGCCTCTTCTGCTGAGACTGCCCTGTTGAACCTGGTCCAGGGTAATTCTTCCGTTGGCGAGTATGCCGTACAATTCCGTATTCTTGCTTCAGAATTATCCTGGAATAATGAGGCCCTCTGCGCGACCTTTAAAAAAGGCCTATCCAGCAACATTAAAGATGTTCTGGCCGCACGAGAAATCCCTGCTAATCTACATGAACTCATTCACCTAGCCACTCGCATTGACATGCGTTTTTCCGAAAGGCGTCAGGAGCTCCGCCAGGATATGGACTCTGTTCGCACGAGGCGTTTCTTCTCCTCGGCTCCTCTCTCCTCTGGTCCCCTGCAATCCGTTCCTGTGCCTCCCGCCGTGGAGGCTATGCAGGTCGACCGGTCTCGCCTGACACCTCAAGAGAGGACACGACGCCGCATGGAGAATCTCTGCCTGTACTGTGCTAGTACCGAACACTTCCTGAGGGATTGTCCTATCCGTCCTCCCCGCCTGGAAAGACGTACGCTGACTCCGCACAAAGGTGAGACAGTCCTTGATGTCTACTCTGCTTCTCCACGTCTTACTGTGCCTGTGCGGATGTCTGCCTCTGCCTTCTCCTTCTCTACTATGGCCTTCTTGGACTCTGGATCTGCAGGAAATTTTATTTTGGCCTCTCTCGTCAACAGGTTCAACATCCCAGTGACCAGTCTCGCCAGACCCCTCTACATCAATTGTGTAAACAATGAAAGATTGGACTGTACCATACGTTTTCGCACGGAGCCCCTTCTAATGTGCATCGGATCTCATCACGAGAGGATTGAACTTTTGGTCCTCCCCAATTGCACTTCTGAAATTCTCCTTGGACTTCCCTGGCTTCAACTTCATTCCCCAACCCTGGATTGGTCCACTGGGGAGATCAAGAGTTGGGGGCCCTCTTGTTCCAAGGACTGTCTAAAACCGGTTCCCAGTAACCCTTGCCGTGACTCTGTGGTTCCTCCAGTAACCGGTCTCCCTAAGGCCTATATGGACTTTGCGGATGTTTTTTGCAAAAAACAAGCTGAGACTCTACCTCCTCACAGGCCTTATGATTGTCCTATCGACCTCCTCCCGGGCACTACTCCACCCCGGGGCAGAATTTATCCTCTGTCCGCCCCAGAGACTCTTGCCATGTCTGAATACGTCCAGGAAAATTTAAAAAAGGGCTTTATCCGTAAATCCTCCTCTCCTGCCGGAGCCGGATTTTTCTTTGTGTCCAAAAAAGATGGCTCCCTACGTCCTTGCATTGACTACCGCGGTCTTAATAAAATCACGGTTAAGAACCGCTACCCCCTACCCCTCATCTCTGAACTCTTTGATCGCCTCCAAGGTGCCCACATCTTTACCAAACTGGACTTAAGAGGTGCTTATAATCTCATCCGCATCAGAGAGGGGGATGAATGGAAAACGGCATTTAACACCAGAGATGGACACTTTGAGTATCTGGTCATGCCCTTTGGCCTGTGCAACGCCCCTGCCGTCTTCCAAGACTTTGTTAATGAAATTTTTCGTGATCTTTTATACTCCTGTGTTGTTGTATATCTGGACGATATCCTGATTTTTTCTGCCAATCTAGAAGAACACCGCCAGCATGTCCGTATGGTTCTTCAGAGACTTCGTGACAATCAACTCTATGCCAAAATTGAGAAATGTCTGTTTGAATGCCAATCTCTTCCTTTCCTAGGATACTTGGTCTCTGGCCAGGGACTACAAATGGATCCAGACAAACTCTCTGCCGTCTTAGATTGGCCACGCCCCTCCGGACTCCGTGCTATCCAACGCTTTTTGGGGTTCGCCAATTATTACAGGCAATTTATTCCACATTTTTCTACCGTTGTGGCTCCTATCGTGGCTTTAACCAAAAAAAATGCCGATCCCAAGTCCTGGCCTCCTCAAGCGGAAGACGCCTTTAAACGGCTCAAGTCTGCCTTTTCTTCGGCTCCCGTGCTCTCCAGACCTGACCCTTCCAAACCCTTCCTATTGGAGGTTGATGCCTCCTCAGTGGGAGCTGGAGCTGTTCTTCTACAAAAAAATTCTTCCGGGCATGCTGTCACTTGTGGTTTTTTTTCTAGGACCTTCTCTCCGGCGGAGAGGAACTACTCCATCGGGGATCGAGAGCTTCTAGCCATCAAATTAGCACTTGAGGAATGGAGGCATCTGCTGGAGGGATCAAGATTTCCAGTTATTATTTACACCGATCACAAGAACCTCTCCTACCTCCAGTCTGCCCAACGGCTGAATCCTCGCCAGGCCCGGTGGTCTCTGTTCTTTGCCCGATTTAATTTTGAAATTCACTTTCGGCCTGCCGATAAGAACATTAGGGCCGATGCTCTCTCTCGTTCCTCGGATGCTTCGGAAGTTGAACTCTCTCCGCAACACATCATTCCTCCTGACTGCCTGATTTCCACTTCTCCAGCCTCCATCAGGCAAACTCCTCCAGGAAAGACCTTTGTTTCTCCACGCCAACGCCTCGGAATCCTCAAATGGGGTCACTCCTCCCATCTCGCAGGTCATGTGGGCATCAAGAAATCTGTGCAACTCATCTCTCGCTTCTATTGGTGGCCGACTCTGGAGACGGATGTTGTGGACTTTGTGCGAGCCTGCACTATCTGTGCCCGGGATAAGACTCCTCGCCAGAAGCCCGCTGGTTTTCTTCATCCCCTGCCTGTCCCCGAACAGCCTTGGTCTCTGATTGGTATGGATTTTATTACTGATTTACCCCCTTCCCGTGGCAACACTGTTATTTGGGTGGTCGTTGATCGATTCTCCAAAATGGCACATTTCATCCCTCTTCCTGGTCTTCCTTCAGCGCCTCAGTTGGCTAAACAATTTTTTGTACACATTTTTCGTCTTCACGGGTTGCCTACGCAGATCGTCTCGGATAGAGGCGTCCAATTCGTGTCTAAATTCTGGAGGGCTCTCTGTAAACAACTCAAGATTAAATTAAATTTTTCTTCTGCATATCATCCTCAATCCAATGGACAAGTAGAAAGAATTAACCATGTCTTGGGTGATTATTTACGACATTTTGTTTCCTCCCGCCAGGATGACTGGGCAGATCTCCTTCCATGGGCCGAATTCTCGTATAACTTCAGAGTCTCTGAATCTTCCTCCAAATCCCCATTTTTCGTGGTGTACGGCCGTCACCCTCTTCCCCCCCTCCCTACCCCCTTGCCCTCTGGTCTGCCCGCTGTGGATGAAATTTCTCGTGACCTTTCCATCATATGGAGAGAGACCCAAAATTCTCTCTTACAGGCTTCATCACGCATGAAGAAGTTCGCGGATAAGAAAAGAAGAGCTCCTCCCATTTTTTCCCCTGGAGACAAGGTATGGCTCTCCGCTAAATATGTCCGCTTCCGTGTCCCTAGCTACAAGTTGGGACCACGCTATCTTGGTCCTTTCAAAATTTTGTGCCAGATTAATCCTGTCTCTTACAAACTTCTTCTTCCTCCTTCTCTTCGTATTCCTAATGCCTTTCACGTTTCTCTTCTTAAACCACTCATCATCAACCGTTTCTCTCCCAAATCTGTTCCTCCCACTCCTGTTTCCGGCTCCTCGGACATCTTCTCCGTCAAAGAGATTCTGGCATCCAAAAAGGTCAGAGGGAAAACCTTTTTTTTGGTGGATTGGGAGGGTTGTGGTCCAGAAGAGAGATCCTGGGAACCTGAGGACAATATCCTAGACAAAAGTCTGCTCCTCAGGTTCTCAGGCTCTAAGAAGAGGGGGAGACCCAAGGGGGGGGTACTGTTACGCCGAGCGCTCCGAGTCCCTGCTCCTCCCCGGAGCGCTCGCTACACTCTCCTCACTGCAGCGCTCCGGTCAGATCCACTGACCCGGGGCGCTGCGATACCGCCTCCAGCCGGGATGCGATTCGCGATGCGGGTAGCGCCCGCTCGCGATGCGCACCCCGGCTCCCGTACCTGACTCGCTCTCCGTCGGTCCTGTCCCGGCGCGCGCGGCCCCGCTCCTTAGGGCGCGCGCGCGCCGGGTCTTTGCGATTTAAAGGGCCACTGCGCCGCTGATTGGCGCAGTGGTTCCAATTAGTCTGATCACCTGTGCACTTCCCTATATCACCTCACTTCCCCTGCACTTCCTTGCCGGATCTTGTTGCCATCGTGCCAGTGAAAGCGTTTCCTTGTGTGTTCCTAGCCTGTGTTCCAGACCTCCTGCCGTTGCCCCTGACTACGATCCTTGCCGCCTGCCCCGACCTTCTGCTACGTCCGACCTATCTTCTGTCTACTCCCTTGTACCGCGCCTATCTTCAGCAGCCAGAGAGGTGAGCCGTTGCTAGTGGATACGACCTGGTCACTACCGCCGCAGCAAGACCATCCCGCTTTGCGGCGGGCTCTGGTGAAAACCAGTAGTGACTTAGAACCGATCCACTAGCACGGTCCACGCCAATCCCTCTCCGGCACAGAGGATCCACTACCTGCCAGCCGGCATCGTGACAGTACATTTACGTCCTGTGCATAACCGCGGGCATCGGAGCGATGCCCGTGTCATGCGCGGCTGATCCCGGCTGCTGATCGCAGCCAGGGACCCGCCGGCAATGGCCGACGCCCGCGATCTCGCGGGCGTCCGCCATTAACCCCTCAGGTGCCGGGATCAATACAGATCCCGGCATCTGCGGCAGTGCGCGATTTGAATGAATGATCGGATCGCCAGCAGCGCTGCTGCGGGGATCCGATCATTCATAACGCCGCACGGAGGTCCCCTCTCCTTCCTCCATCCGGCTCCCGGCGTCTCCTGCTCTGGTCTGTGATCGAGCAGACCAGAGCAGAAGATCACCGAAAACACTGATCTGTTCTATGTCCTATACATAGAACAGATCAGTATTAGCAATCATGGTATTGCTATGAATAGTCCCCTATGGGGACTATTCAAGTGTAAAAAAAAATGTAAAAGTAAAAGTAAAAAAAAAGTGAAAAATCCCCTCCCCCAATAAAAAAGTAAAACGTCCGTTTTTTCCTATTTTACCCCCAAAAAGCGTAAAAATTTTTTATAGACATATTTGGTATCGCCGCGTGCGTAAATGTCCGAACTATTAAAATAAAATGTTAATGATCCCGTATGGTGAACGGCGTGAACGAAAAAAAAAAAATCAAAAGTCCAAAATTCCTACTTTTTTAATACATTTTATAAAAAAAAAATTATAAAAAATGTATTAAAAGTTTTTTATATGCAGATGTGGTTTAAAAAAAAAGTACAGATCATGGCGCAAAAAATGAGCCCCCATACCGCCGCTTATACGGAAAAATAAAAAAGTTAGAGGTCATCAAAATAAAGGGATTATAAACGTACTAATTTGGTTAAAAAGTTTGTGATTTTTTTTAAGCGCAACAATAATATAAAAGTATGTAATAATGGGTATCATTTTAATTGTATTGACCCTCAGAATAAAGAACAAACGTCATTTTTACCATAAATTGTACGGCGTGAAAACGTAACCTTCCAAAATTAGCAAAATTGCGTTTTTCGTTTTAATTTCCCCACAAAAATAGTGTTTTTTGGTTGCGCCATACATTTTATGATATAATGAGTTATGTCATTACAAAGGACAATTGGTCGCGCAAAAAACAAGCCCTCATACTAGTCTGTGGATGAAAATATAAAAGAGTTATGATTTTTAGAAGGCGAGGAGGAAAAAATGAAAACGTAAAAATTTAATTGTCTGAGTCCTTAAGGCCAAAATGGGCTGAGTCCTTAAGGGGTTAAAGGGGTACTCCACCTTGGATAGGGGATAAGATTTCTGATCACGGGAGTCCTGCTGCTGGGGACCCCCGCGATCTCTCCTGCAGGCCCTAGTCATCTGCAGCACGAAGCTGAAGTTTGCTCTGTGCCTGATGACTCACGATACAGGGGCCGGTGGTTCGTGATGTCAAGCTCTGCCCACTTAATGCAAGTCTATGGGAGGAGGCGTGGTCACCGATCAGACATCTTATCCCCTATCTTTGAAAAGGGGATGAGATGTCTAGGGGCGGAGTACCCCTTTAAGTCTCACCGCACAAAGGAAGAGGACAGAGACAAGTAAGATATGTTAGTAAAGTGGTGTGTGTGTGTGTGTGTTATTAATGCCTGTGAGTGTATATGCTTGTGTAAGTGATGTGTGTGTAAGTAGGTCACTGTGTGCATAAGTAATAGCTGTGTGTATGTGTGTTTCTGTGTGTGTAAGTAATGTCTCTGTGTGTGTAAATAATAGCTGTGTGTATGTGTCTCTGTGTGCAAGTGATGTCTGTGTTTGTAAGTAATATCTGTGAGTGTGTGTGTGTGTATAAGTGATGTCTGTGTATGTATGTGTAAATTATATCTGTGTGCGTGAGTGATGTCTGTGTGTAGCATGTCTACTAACACAGTCACCTCCAGAGCTGTTTTCATTATTCAGTAATCTAGTGACATACCTATGGGGGTAAGTCATACTGTACTGTACAGGGCCACTGGACCAACTGTAAGGTACAGCCTGTAATTACTGCCATGCTGCCTACATTTACAGGGGGAGGAGGACACTGTGTACAGGGACAACGCTTCCGCCCTGACACACTTACAATCTGTACTCACTGCTGTGCTGCTTACAATTATCATGGGGGGGGGGGCAGTGCAGCGAAGCATTGGGCACTAGAGGCAGTCAGCATCTCTAATGACCAATGTCTGACTGACTGCCATGACTTAACCTCCCCCTCAAGGCAGGCAGCACCAGCATTACAATTCCCTTCTGGAGTCCTGATTCAATTTTGATAGGAGCATTGGTGGTCGTCACCGCATATTACTGTGAGATCTCAGCATGTACAAGCTGCCAGGGGTGGACTGACCGGCCTGTCCATTCGGCCATGGTCCGAAAGCCCGGCCAGGTAAAGGGCCCGTTGCAGCTGCTGAGGATTCAGGACACTTGTCCCGACTCCCCAGTCAGACAAACACTACTTTCAGGTGATATCTTTCTCTATATAAATATCCCTGCGCTGCTCCTGCTCTGCGTATCATTAGCAGAGACAGACAGCAGCACAGGGATGAAAGGAACCTGATCGATGGCTCTGCCCCAGCACAAGAGTTGACAGGCCTCCAAGGAACACAGAGCAGCCGCTTCATGTGAGGGTGAGTTATGTCCCTGTGTCCTGCCTCTCTCCCCTCTCATCAGCAGTATATCCTGGGGCTGGGTGATGTGTATAGTAGCAGCCCAGTGGGGTCACTTTCCCTCCTCCAGTGTCCACAGGTCACATTACCAGAACAAATTTTGGGAACAATTGCGGCAAAAATGGCGTGGTTTTATCGCGATTTTTCGACATTGTTCTGGCAATGTGACCTGTATGTGACCTGTGGACACTGAAGGAGGAAAAATGACCCCACTGGGGCGACAACATGTGAACACACTGCTTTTTTATTTATCGTTAACTGCTGCATATTTTTGCTGCATATTTTGTGCAGCTGACTTTGCAACCCATTAGCTTCAATAGGTAGCAAAATCAGCGGATCCTGTACGTGTGAATGTACCCTAAGTGCTTATTCACATGGATGGATCCGCAGCGTATTTTATGCTGTGGATCCACCAGCAATGAACCCTACAGTGCTGCCTCCATCTGTCTCTGCTCATAGCGGCAATCCACCGCTATGAGCAGACACGCTTCAATGTGCATGTTCGCTGCGCGCATGCGCAGTATACTCGCACACATCGCAGCCTCTCCTCCTGTTCCCTGAGCTAGGCCAAGAGCAGCCGCGATGTGTGAGAGTATACTGCGCATGCGCACGGCGAACATGCACATCAAAGCATATCTGTTTGTAGCGGCGGATTGCCGCTATGAGCAGGCACAGATGGAGGCAGCACTGTAGGGTCCATTGTTGGTGGATCTGCACCGTAAAATACGCTGCGGATCCGTCTGTGTAAATGAGCCCTAAGGACACAAGGCCTACATGTATGAACAGTCTCTGCTCCCACTGTGTTGTATAAATCATTAGCTGGAACCCTCGACTAATGCCAGACATCACCTATCAGGCTGATGTCAAAATAGGAGTGGGGCAGAGGTGTGGCCAGGGGCCGACTGGGGGCCCTTGCTTTATTTGGTCTGGGGGCCCTGAGTGTTGTCAGTCTGCCCCTGCAGGCTGCCTTAGAGTGACAGGTGTGTGATGGAAGCAACCACTGTACTATCATCCCCAGCAGACTGTACAGAAGAAATAAATTATATTTTGGTGTCCCGGTGGAACACACTTGTCCACCTGTCCTGTCAGGTGGATGCCACTGTGTCTGCTCCAGCCCACTGCTCTGGTTTACAGGTTATGTGTGTCATAATGTATTTTTTTTTATGTAATGTCAGATAATGAGTGTCTTTATATTTTGTTCTTGCCATGTAAGATGAAGAAGGGGTATGCTAACCCCGAAACGCATTGTTGCATACTAATAAAGCTTGAATTCATATCCACCTCCATGACTTGGTTGTGAGATCTCCTTGGATCCCCGAGCGCCTGGCTAAAGCTAATTTTTTCCACTACCAAGTTCACCAACAGGATCTCCCTTTGGATCCATCCTGAAGACCTGCAGGCTTGCACGGATTCCTCTATTATTACCTCAGACTGAGGTTATATGTGTATATAATATACGCTCCAGGTGAGCGGCCATTCATCAGACCACCTACTTGTCCCCACTTTTTGTGGGTTTTTGATTCAATATTTAGGGTAATGCACTAGGCGCCTCCTTGGGCCTCCTCTTTTTTCTTTGTTTACAGGTCACCCCATGAGGACAGGCCTAAAAGACCCAGTTGCTGCAACCATCTTTGTTCCTGAGCAACATCACCCTACACTAGGATCTTTCCGATCAAGTCTTCCAGTTCCAGTCAAGTCTGTCCATGTCAAGTTCAGACACAAGTTTGCTTTGAGGAGAAGAGCCAACTGAACCGACAGGCCCCATAACCAAAGTAGAAGATAACATGAGTGAAAGCCTCCGGCAGCTACAGTCCATACAAGCCCACCAAGGCAGTAAGCCCTCATACTAGATTCCACATGTGAAGTTGCAGAGTATGTGATTGTCAGCTCACAAGTCAAGTCTAGCATCATTTAAGTCAAGTCCCAGTTAGTCAGTCTGTTTAAGTCAAGTTCAGACCAGTCAAGAAGTCCCATAATGCTAAGTAGCAATTATGGTTCTCCATTGCATCCTTCAGCGAATATATTGCACCTAAGTGAACTGTTCTGTTTGTACAATGTTGCAAGTTACTGAAGTAAAATTAAAAGTTGTCTCCTAACCTTGCATTTGTGTTTTTTTTTTTTTTTTTGCATCAGCAACCGCTTACCCTTGTTAGTGTGGTGGTGAACATTCCTGGCTTCACAAACTCTAGTCACGGACATAACACCCATAGTCTTTATAACACTCCACCCCTTAGTCACCGCAATATTGTGTGTGTGGGGGGGATCTATGAAGTTGTGATTTGCACATGGGGGCCCCATGAACTTGGCTGTAGGCTTCATGAGGTGTCAGTCCATCCCTGGTTCCTCTTCCTTCTAAAATGGTGCAAATTTGCTGACAGATTCAGTTTAATGCTGTGGTATCCCAGCACCAATAGCTGTCCTGTGGTTTTGGACTGTCTCGGGCAGCATGGTATGGTGCGGTGTTAGGCCTACCAAGACTTACTGTTATATTAATAATGATTGTATTCCATTGCAAATCAATATATTTTTCCAGATCAACTATGTTCTTGTAATGTGTATATGTGTTTTTATATGTTACTGTACCCTTAAATAAGAGTAGTGAGCCCCATGTGACCCTACCTGTCAATGGGAACCCTTAAAGTCTTCCCTATGTAGTGTAGGGAGGAGGAGTTTCCCCGGTTCACTCTAGTGTGGCTCCTGAGCAGCAACTTTGCTCGGGTGTGCTGTGTGTCGTGTGCTCTGAGGAGAGGCCTAGCTCGAATCTAATCTCTCAACTGGTCATCCTGCAAGGATTACTCGTAAGTAGTGTTGCTCGCGAATATTCGCAATTCGAATATTATTCGCGAATATAGCATATTCGCGAATTCGCGAATTTCGCGAATATAGCGCTATATATTCGTAATTACGAATATTCGTTTATTTTTATTTTTTTTCTTCACAGAACACATCACAGTGATCACCCCTCTCTGCTTCCAGCTTGTGTGGTGTAAAGAAGGCTCTAATACTACTGTATGAGACTGCCGGGCGAAAATTCGCATATACGGAAATTTAGCATATGCTAATTTTCGCATATGCGAATTTTCGAGTATGCTAATTTTGCATATGTTAATTTTCGCATATGTTAATTTTCGCATACGCGAATGTTCGCATATGCGAAAATAAAACGAGAATATTACGAATATGCGAATATTCGCGAATATATGACGAATATTCGTCCATATATTCGCGAATATTCGCGAATTCGAATATGGCCTATGCCGCTCAACACTACTCGTAAGGTGGAAATTCATGCCCCTGCAGAGAAGGCTTCATTACCTTGACAGGACCCTCAACAGAGCATGAGATGGAAGAACAGCACCATGGTTTATTGGCAGAGATCACAAAACAAATCACAATCCACAGGATGAGGGGGTGATCCGGAGTCTGGGCAAACAATGGGGAACAGAAGGGCACAGTCACTGGGCAAACAATGGGCAACAGAAGGGCACAGTCACTGGGCACCTGGGAAGGAACAAACTGCAGATCCCGGGATTCAGCTCTGGGTCCAACAATCCACACTCCAATATATTGTCCACAGTCCACAGATAACAGCTCCACGTCTAGCGGTAGCTCAGGTCCCTTGTTAGGTCCAGTCCTCACATCCTGTCCTCAGTTCAGAGGGGTTCACATCTAAGTCCACAGGTAGCACCAACACGATTCTTTGTTCCAGAGGGCGGCCTCAGCCACAGCTCCTCTATCCCAGCAATTCTCTAGATTCTGGGGCACAATCTCCAGGGCAGTGATGTACTAGCAGCAACTCTTACCCCTGAGATCATCACAGCAACTGCAGAACAAGATGCCCTAACTATTGGGATACTACAAGTCCCAGCAGGCTCTGTACTAACATCAGGTCGTGGCTCTGGGACTTCACACACTAGTCTGAATTCCCACCCAGCTCTTCTTATCTTCCCAGATTCCTGTAGGGAGAGGGGGCACCTCCAGCGTCTCCAAGCTGTCTTCCCCCAGACATGAGGTGGGCAGCAGTAATATTTGCATTCCTTTGGTCAGCATCTTCCTGTGTCCATCTCATGTCCAGACTTACCAACCATGACAACAGAACACCCTGCCCCCTCCATAACACATAGACAAATGGCCTAAGTTACCTACAGAATACATCTGAAACTCAGCAAGAATGATAAGAAATACTTTGGTGCTGGTACACCATCACAACCTCTCCCCCCTAAGTGAGCTGGCCAGGAGGTCTACACAAGTAAGGTCACATTACTTCACTAATTTGAGTATGTAGTTATCGGTTCATAATGTGAATACAAAGTCCATTATACACAATCCACAGTCCATAGTCAATTATGCACAATCCATAGTCCATGAAGAAAGTCCAAAACACAGTCGCATTCCAGTAAAGGGGTCTGGAGCCATCATCACAAGTACAAGACTTTCCAATATGGCTCTCAGACTTGATGTGAGAAGCTAGATCCATATTCCATGATCAGGTGGCTTCCAGGTCAGTCCAGCCAAGGAGAAGGAGACTCTCGGGTCAGGGGGCTTTGTGGGGCTCTTGATCAAGTTGAACGGTTCCCTCAGATTCATAACAGTCCATCCAGTATCCCTTTCCCATAATACACTTGGCCGCATTATATTGGTAGATGATGGTTCCTCCTTTTGTCCATCACCCCAACACACAGCAGACCAGAGGATACAGTCAAGACCCACTTTGGTAGAGAACTCAAAGTCTTCAGCAGCAGAAGACAGGGGTAAAGGGGTCCCAACTGGCAGGGGACACAATGACAAAAAAGGGTCTGAGGTCTCACCATGTTGGAAGTCACTGCTGTCCTCAGGGCCATGCTCTTGGGCTCCATCTCAGGCTCACTCTTCCATCATTCCTTCTCCCACAGCAGCGATCAATCCCCCCATACAATGAAATAGAAGGGTCTAAGGTCTCACCATGTTGGAGGTCACTGCTGTGCTCAGAACCATGGTCTTGTGCCCCATCACAGGCTTGCTCCACCTGCAGTCATTCTCCCGCAACAGTGCTCGATCTCCCCCCATATAATGATAGAGAATGTTCCTGGATGTCTTCATCATTGAAGCCTCTGTTGCTCATTGACACACAGTCTGGTCCTCCTTGTGATGCTCTCTCCTCTGGGTCTCTGCTTTCCAGTTTAGTTACAGACTCTCCAATATTCATCTCATCTATGGTGTAGGATTGTGATCCAGGAGAGTCAGTATGCACTGCACCATCTTTATCAGTATGAGGAGTGTCTATATCAGCATGAGACTTGTCTACATCAGCATTGAGTCATAACTTTGTTCCTTGGGTTCCCCCCCCCCCCCCCCAATCGTTGGGTGGTTCTGGCACACAAGGCTCATTGTTAGGTGCAGTAGGAATATCAACACAGGGCATTGGGTCTGCTTCTTCTTCCTCAGTCCCAGCTGTTCCATCAAGTATAGGGATCTGGGTGTCTACATCAAGAATCTCATGAGGCCCAGCAGCATCTACACAAGATTCTCTACTCTTCACAGGGTCTAATTCTGAAGGCACACCGATATCCACTGAAGCTGCTTCCCCATGATCTATGCTGCCACCACACTCTACAGCCCGCTCTTCAGGACACTCTGGGGTTTCTTCTTCAAATCTGTAGTTGTGAGACTCTGTGCTGACCTCCCACTCCTCATATAACTCTATAAGAGGTGGTACCCTTCGCTACGTTTTGCTTAGTATCCAGTTACAGGCCCACTTCTCATCATCTGCTGTGGCATTTGGCCCAAGAAAGTCGATTACCTCCTTGCACAACTCCTTAGCTTGCAAAGTTACTTGTTTATTTCTTGCCCATCTGAGAGCTGTGACCCAAGCTCAGCACCACCATCCACAGTAGTGTCTGCTCCCATTACATCCACAATCTCCTGGAAGATGATCAGCGCTCTCCTCCATGTAGCCCTCCTGTTCTGATGTCCTCGGTCCATTTATCACCTCTCTGTTGATCCCACCGCTGCCACCAGTTGTGACGGAGTTTGTCAGTGCCACTTAGGGATTGTCACACAATCAACAGAGCAAGAGACGGGAGAACAGCACCAAGGTTTATTGGCAAAGATCACAAAACACAATCCACAGGATGAGGGGTAATCCGGAGTCTGGGCAAACAAAGGGCAACAGAAGGGCACAGTAAATGGGCAAACAATGGGCAACAGAAGGGCACGGTCACTGGGCACCGGGGAAGGAACAAACTGCAGATCCCGGGATTCAGCTTGTACAACAATCCACACTCCAATATATTGTCCACAGTCCACAGATAACAGCTCCACATCTAGTGGGAGGTCCGGTCCTCACATCCACTCCTGAGTTCACAGGGGTCCACATCTAAGTACACAGGTAATACCAACACAATTCCTTGTTCCAGAGGGTGGCCTCAGCCACAGTTCCTCTATACCATGAATTCTCTAGATTCTGGGGAACAATATCCAGGGCAGTACTAGCAGCAACTCTTAGCCCTGAGATTATCACAGCACAAGACTCCCCAACTATTGGGGTACTACATGTCACCCCTGTGAAATGCTGTAATAAAAAAGAAGGAATAATTTCTGTACTGAACAACGTGTCAGTATGTTATTCACTTACTTTGATGCATGCATCAAATAATAATTGATTTGGACGGGAACAGAAATCCACTAGGTCCTGATGGAGAGTTCCACCGTAACCTGATGTAGGAGTGTTCATTTTACTCCAGGTGTCTGGCCCAGGAGAAGCTGTCCCCAACCTCGGACTGTGTATAGGATAATGGTGCCCTGGCATCATGAAGTGATCAGGTATTTTTACTCACACCCCGTGGCTACCACAAAACTTGGCATCACCAACGGGATAATTCCATATCGTGTACCAACGCCACAATGCAGATTTTCACTCCAAACAATTGCTCTGTGTAAATTTCATGTGCCAATGAATTTGCATATTGTCTACCTGGTGAAAAGGACCCTTAGGAACAGTAACATATATCTACACTACACTCAGCTAACACTAAATAAAACCATACATATAGCAAACCACAACATAAGCATGTGACCTAAAATCTAAACTTTACCTTTACCTTTGGTAGTTTTTGTTTTAAGTGAATCTGAGAACTGTTAAAATTTTGCGCAGGAGGTGCAGGCTTGTACTATAAAGTTAAAGGTTAAGTACTGCTAGAGCCATAACAAAGACAAGGAGACACCCGTGGGATTTAGCACAGTCTTCAGGAAAAAGATAAAAGTACAGTATTAGGAGAACAAAGAGTTCAACTTGGCATTTGGGATTAAAAGATCAGCTAGGAAATGTGGAGCATGTTCAGTGAGAATTCACAAGTTAAAAGAACCTTGAACCTTATTATGAACTTGCATACAGAAAATCCATTGGGTTATATGGGGACATGGAAACTTATCTTAACAGGCAAGTTTTAGAGCATAGTATACATAGTATATATAGTATAGTATGGTGTCTTTGCTCCGTCTGGTATCTTTGCTCTTTCGGCAACAATAGGTTTTCCTGACAATGCTGCTCTGCTGCTGAATCATGGAGCACTGCACTTTTGATTCCCCCACCTGCCTGCCATCTGTGGCTTTGCATTAAGGTTCTACAGTGATCTGTGAAGGTGTGCTTTAAATCTCTTGCTACTATGTTTGACCCGACTTGTTACTTGACCACTCTTCTATCTGCAACCTGCACTAATCTGTGCCTGGAACCTGACTCTGAATGGACTCTGCCAGACCTACTGCCTGAATGTTTAAGGCTAGGTTTCCACTTGGTTTTTTTCTGGCAGTTTTTGGAAAACTGCCACTGCAGTTTTTGAGCCAAAGCCAGAAATGTATTCAAAAGGAATAGGACATATAAAGGAAGGACTTACACTTCTCCTCCCTTATGGAACCACTTCTGATTTTGGCTCAAAAACTGCATTTGCAGTTTTCTAAAAACTGCCAGAAAAAAAAACAAGTGGAAACTTAGCCTAAGGGTAGCAACCTGGTCAGTTTTCTGCCGTAAAAGTCCACAAGCCCTCTCAAGGGTGAAAGGTGTATCTTATCCCCTATCCTCCTTGTGATGTAACGCCACGAGGAGGTGTAACGTTACGTCACATCTCCAGTCCCGGAAACCCGGAGGATCCCGAGTCTGGAGATGCAGCCCTGCATAGAATGGAGGTGCTGCAGAGAGATCGCTGGGGAACCCCAGCGGCGGGGCCCCTGCGATCAGACATCTTATGATGATATAGGATCTAGATAAGATGATTTTCCCTGAATGCCCCTTTAAAGGAGTATACTGGATGGCAAAAATTGTTAATATTTTGTCCCCTTATGGCAAGACCAACTGTATTGTAACATACAATTATTACCTATAATGGGCCATTTTCCCTGATGGAATATGCTCTGACAGGCAGGAAGTGAAGAAAAACCTGCCATCCTCTGTCCACTTTATCCCTCCCCCCTCTTCTGGCAGCATACCGGTAAGCCCCGTCCCCTTTCTACTGATTTCCTCAGTAAAGACTGCTTGGAAATATAGTTTTAATAGGGTATGTAGAAGGAAGGAGCAGAGAGAAATGGAGCAGTGGGCAGAGGAGTACGGTGCACAAGGAAGCAGTGAATAGTGCCTGAAACAAACTATGCAAGTACATTCCACATCATGTGGAACTTTTTTTTTTTTTTTTTTAAAGGCCCACTTTTTTTTCAGGCTCATGGATAACCCCTTTAAGGATAAAGGACCAGTGGCTTCTTGGACTCTGTATGGTACCACTCTTTACCCCAGCAACACAGATTATCTTCAGCAAGAACAGGTAGGCCTGTTTGACCTAACCACTCAGCCACATCACATAAGTACATATTTTAGGGGGGGCGTGGTCTGGCCGCGGAGCGTGATGGCTGCCTGAACAGTGAGCTCCTGCAGCAAGCCTCTCCCGGGAGCCTGCCTGCTTCACAGAGCGATGTGCGAAGTCAAAATGGCGCCCCGGTTCCCTCGCCACCATCCTTTGCATCTAACAGCCTGCTCAAGATGAGGCCACGTTTAGAGGCCCTGAGGGAGAGGGGGACTCTGCTCGTCTGATAGAAGCCTTTCATATTGAAGGTGAGGCATTATTTAACACAGTACCAGCATCAGATGTTCCCGTAACAGAGCTGTCACTGAAACGTATGCTCCTCCTGTTAAACTACTCTATTACCAACAAACTCCTCCATACATTACAGCCTATACGCTCTGCCATCACGGAGGTGGAAAATAGAGTTGAGCATACTGAGTCAAAAATGGCGGTCCTGCACAATGACTTAATTGACTCACATTATGATTTAGATGCCGAGGTGTCCGCACTGCGAGATCAGGTTGCGGACATCGAAGATAGATCGCAAAGAAATAATGTTAAATTCTGCGGTATCCCTGAGTCAGTGATGCCTAAAGATCTACCTGAATGCATCCAAAGCCGACCTACTCCTGGACAGAGCTCACAGGGTCCCAAAACCCAACCATCTAGCAGAAGAAATTCCAAGGGAAGTCCTGGCTAGGGTGCACTTTTTTCATATAAAAGGAAGCTCTAATGTCAAAATCCAGGGACCGCTCCAAAATTCCAGAACCATATCGCAAAATTGCTCTGTTCACGGACTTGTCTGCGGCCACCCTGGAAATCCACAGAAATCTAGCCCCGATTATGTCTGCGCTGAGAGACAATCATATCCTTTACAAATGGGGCTTTCCCATACTCCTATTGATTCATAGAAATGGAAAGCTTTACATTATCTGCTCGCTGGAAGAAGGGATCAAAAGACTGGAAGCATGGGACATAGAGGTCCAAATGCCGAATCAACCCACCCGTGCTCCTCCATCTAAAGCTCATCCGCCTTGGCAACCAGTGGAGAATGCAAAATCTGGACACAAATGATAGCTGCGGAGTCTGGTTTGGACTTGTCCATCGAGTTCTGCATACAGAGAACTTTTTTCTACCCCACTAATGGATGACGTATGGCGTTCATCTCCCGTTCCTATGCATTTAGGCAATGGTTGGCGTGGTTTGTTTTTGTTCTCCCTGCCTGTCTCCCCCCCCCCCCTCTCCCCTCCCCCCCCCCCCTTTTCCCTTTTTCTCTTTCAGGTATGAACATCCCAACGCTACACCAAAGAGTCCTCATTTACGCTTAGCAACTTATGACGGACAAGAGACTGTCTTCGCATGCATGCATACCCTTGTTCTTCTATGGCTATTAAGGTTCTTTCTGTAAATGTAAATGGTCTAAAACTTCCGCAGAAACGTAGCTATTTGTGGTCTGAGGCACGATTACAAGCATGTGACATATTATGTGCACAAGAGACGCACCTACTGAAGGAAGATGCATTTAGGTTAAAACACAAATAATTCCCGCATTCATATTTCTCACACTTTCACTCCAAAGCTAGGGGTGTGTTTATTGCTATACGGGACACTCTTGCATTCACGTTACTGAAAGTAACATCTGATCCGATGGGTAGATACATAGTTTTGGTGTATACTGTTAATAATGTCATGCATACTATTGTTTCCCTATATGCCCCAAATAGAGGTCAACTGAAATTTTTGAGGAAACTATTTCGTATTATCCACACTCATGCTCAAGGGCATTTACTAATCACGGGGGATTTTAATGCGGTGTCTGATGTTATGGAGGATGTTTCTTGGAGAGAGAGTCCAATTTCTATCCAAGATCTGATACACATGGAAAATTTATATGATGCCTGGAGAATCTTCCACCCTGGAGAGAGGGATTTCTCTTTTCCTACTAACAGCTATTCAAGAATAGACCTTTTTTTTTAGTTAACAGGTCGCTATTGGGACATGTCACTTCTTTTACAATAGAAGATTTTAAATGGTCAGATCATATTCCCATCACACTAACTATAGAAGAACAGAACTCTTGCTCACCTATCTATCTTTGGAGATGTAATGATTTCCTATTGCGCCACCCTAACCACAAAGCGTCCTTAGAAAAGGACTTATAGCAGTACAGTGGTCCCTCAACATACGATGGTAATTCGTTCCAAACGAGCCATCGTTTGTCGAATCCATCGTATGTTGAGGGATCCGTGCAATGTAATGTATAGGAAGCTGTACTCACCTGTCCCCGTCGCTCGCGATGGTGTCCCCGCCGCTCCCGATGGTGGCCTCCGCTGGGCTCTCCGCTGTCTTCTCCGGTCCTTCGCTGTCTTCTCCTGTCCTCTGCTGTCTTCTCCGGTCCTCTGCTGTCTTCCGCAAGGCCTTACTGGGCCTGCGTAGCGACATCATTACGCCGCTGCGTACACCATTCCTATTGGATGACGTGCGCAGCAGCGTATTGACGTCATCAGAGAGGGCCGAGAAGACACCGGAAGACCAGCGCTGGACCCGGAGGGCACCCCGGAGCATCGTGGAGGGGTAAGTAATACTTACCGCACCACACGGGGAACATTAAGCTGCTATCCGGCAGCAGCTTAAGCATTTTGTGCTGCCGGATAGCACTTAATGCGATGGCCCAGACATAAAAAAGCATCGTATGTCGATGCTGACATCGACATGCGATGGCCTCTGAGAGGCCATCGTATGTCGATTTGATTATATGTTGGGGCCATCGTAGGCCGGGGGGTCACTGTACTTTTCTCTAAATACCTCTAGTGAAACATCACATAGCACAATATGGAACGCCCACAAAGCGGTTATTAGGGACTCTTTTATTAAACTGGGACACTTTGTTAAAAGAGAAAGGACCCGTGCATTAGACCAAATAATGCCATCGCAAAGGTCAGTGGAAGCCAGAAATAAAATTTCCACCTCACTAGAACTAGCCACTGAACTCAAACGGATTAGAACCAAAATTCAAGGTTTATTGATTGACTCTTACTCAAGACAATCTCAGAAATTGAAAGCACAATTTTACACCTTTGATAATAAAATGGGGAAAATATTCACCAATAGGCTTAAAAAGAAACATGCCAAGACTAGAATGCTTTATATTTGGAATCCCCCCTCTACACACAAAATATACTCCCCTACTGACATTGCGTACGTATTTAAAACATATTATGCAGGATTATACAATCTTATCCAATGCCCCGATACACCCCCCCCCCAATTGGAGAAATAGATAGCTATCTTAAGGAGTTACACCTACCCACCTTATCCCAACATCACCTTGAAAAACTAAATGAACCCATCTCAGTGGGAGAATGATATAAAGCCATCAAAAACCTTCCTTCTGGAAAATCCCCTGGCCCAGATGGGTTGTCTACACAATATTACAAAACATTTTCCAATACCCTGGTGCTTTATGCAATAAATTTCTTTGGTGAGAGTATGGCCTCGGGCAGTATGCCTAAAGAGAACCAAGAAGCATTGATAATAGCGCTACCAAAACCAGGGAAGACACCAGACAAGCCATGCAATTTTCACCCGATATCTCTATTAAATGTAGATATCAACCTCTATGCATCTATTTTGGCCTCTAGGTTGGCTCCGCTACTACCCTGTCTGGTATCTCCAGATCAGGTGGGTTTCATCAAGGGACGTCAAGCATACCATAACACCAGATGCATAATTAATGTTTTACACTATCTCGACACACATGAAACTATTGCGACTTAACTGGTCGTTCGCCTTCTCGGTCCTAGGGAACATGGGTTTTAAGGGCCCTGTAGTGTCTGCAATAAGAGCACTCTATTCATGTCCTAATACAAAAGTATTTATTAATGGCACAATGTCTGAAAACTTTTCTTTGGGCAATGGCACCCGTCAAGGGTGCCCACTGTCACCTTTAATGTTTATTTTGTGCATTGAACGCCTGGCAGTGGCAATAAAAGCAAATACACATAAAGCAGGTATAAATATAAAAAAGTGTCGGCACCTCATCTCTATGTATGCCGATGATGTTCTTTTGTCAATTCTAAACCCTTCTAGGTCTATCGGGGGGATAATGGACACCATTGCTCAATAAAGTAGGGTGTCATACTACAAATTAAATGCTAGTAAGACTTAGGTTCTCCCGATTCGCCTCAAGGCACCATTCCTGCGCTCCCTAAAATCCGAATACGATTTAGACTGGAGGACGAATATTATTACATATTTAGGTGTGCAGATCACCGCCTCCTTTTGTACCCTATATTCACATAACTATCTCCCAATCATATAGGGAAAAAAAATATATATAAAATATATAAAAACCAGTCCTCTAAAGCACTAGGGGTATGGAAAAAGAAAATGAGTGAATAGAATGTGGATCCAATTGTTTTAGTGAAAATAAAATTGTGTTTATTATGTAGAACAATATAATATACAGCCAATCACCTGGCAGGGCCCTGGCAGGTGAAAGGCAATAAAATGTTAAAATATTAATAAAAAATAGCACAAAAATACAAAAGATAAATTAAATTAATATCCGCTGCAAAGATAAAAAGTCTCTTTTCAATGATCACAAGTCTCCTTGAGAATCCATCAATGCTGTATGCTAAAAATCACAAATATAGCGTGGATGCCGGGAGTGTCACAAGTATCATATAGTCTTGCAGAGACTCAATAGTAACACTTATCAGGGGTAAATCAATTATAAGTCCTGCAACAGTGTTGTGGTCTTGGATGCAGTAGCAAGTCAGCTGAATCGGTAACTATAATTGTAGCGAATATATCGCGGTGCACAGCACCACTCACCCTCCTCAACAGCCGCGATGGATGCAGTGCCTGTCTGTATTCCGGTCGGGGTGAGTGGCTCTCCGGGGGCTCAGAATGTCCTGGGCTGGCACGGAGAGGCGTCCGGCCTAACGGAGTAGTGTCCAGGAGCTCTGCCGTCCGGGGCTGCGAATGAGTAACCGACAACAGGTGCGTGTCCCAATGATGCGCTAGCAGTGCGCTCGTAAAGGTGGTCCCGATACCACAGGCATCCAGCAGTTGCAAGTTGGTAATTGAGCGGATAGGTTCTTTAAAGTGATATACACCTAATGTCTTTGTGCTTTAGACAATCATATCAAAATTACAATGTCTTTGTGCTATCTCCCAATCATATCAAAATTACAAAAAAAGCTAACTGACATGAGCAAAGTGGAAGTGTCCTGGTTGGGCAGGGTGGCGGCATTTAAAATGCTTACCCTGCCTAAGCTGTTATATTTATATAGCTCCTTGCCCATCCTCTTACCACAATGCTTTTTTAGCAAATTAAACCAAATTTTACTCTCTTACATCTGGGCCAAGAAAAGAAAGAGGGTTTCTATTAATCTATTGACGAGACACAGGGACCAGGGGGGGGCAGGATTACCAAACATTTACCAGTACTATGTGGCAACTTTGATTTCCCAACTCAGACCTTTTATGCAAGGAGATTTGACTCTTCCTTGGATGCAGGTGGAGTGCTCATTCTTTAATACTATGACCACATCGCTTTTGTATCTACACACATGGAACCTGGAGATCCCTAATGATATCTCTCCAGTTACCAAGGCAGGACTAAAATGCTGGGACTACTTACATGACACAGCCGGTAGGAAAAATGCCATAATACCCCTCTGCTCCGGTTATCTTCTGCCATCACAAACCTAGAAATACGTAACTGGCACTTAGCAGGTATCACTGAATTACACCAACTATATAAAAATGGCGGTTTGATGTCTTTTGAGTCCATCTCACATACATTTGGCCTCCCTTCTTCGTATTTGTATAAATATCCAGAAATATGGCACTTTCTACATACAAAAGGCACTCACTCGTGGCATTACAATACTGACACCTTTCGCTTAATGTTAACCCACCACAAAGCCCTTCACTTCTTATTATACTTACTTGATTCGTCTGAACCATTAGCCACTTACACCCCTAAGACCCATCCAGAACAATAACAGATCATGTCTGGTTACATGCATGCAAATGGAAAAAAAGAGGGCTTTGCCATCTGTATTACACCAAGAAGCTTACCTCAAGACACAATTTAGATGGTATCTAACCCCTGACAGGTTGCATCTGATATACCCTGACTCCACACAGGTGTGCTGGAGGGGTTGTGGAGCTAAGGGGACACTATTACATATACTGTGGAGTTGTCCTATGTTGCGATCATACTGGCAACAGGTTCAAATGATGGTGAGCAGTGTCATTGGCTACAACACTATTTTAACCCCTTCCATGGCGTTATTATTATTAGATCTTCATTCCATCCCAGCCTCATTTAAAAGCATAGTATGTAAAATCTTAGTTCTAGCAAAACTGGTTATAACACGCCACTGGAAATCTTCTTTATCTCCAAATATTGAGGAACTTTGCTCAACTATAAAATATTCTTTCGTATGTGAAAAAGCTATTGCATACAACACTGGAACAATTACTTCCATGAAGAGAATGTGGGAGCCTTTGACACTGTCTCGCTTCGCAAAATATACACACTAGGATGAGATACTTCCATTTATTAATTTTTAACTTTCCATTGAACAACTGGTAAGGGATGGATTTACTGCCGACTTAAGGGTATTATGCCTCTACTACTAATCTTACTTGCTTGGGGATATCTTCACCTTGGGTAGCTTCTTTAGGATAACAGCTTCCATACCTGATACTTCACTCCCCCCCCTTTTTTTTTCTTCCCACCTTTCCCCTTGAGTTGCCTCCCATTCACCTCAATTAGGGGTTATTATTAGGTTCTAGAGTTTGTATTTCTTCCATTACATCCCATTCTTTGTAACTATGTTGTCCCTTGTTTATTTTTCACCATTACCAAGTATGCCTCATTTTCTGGGTCAATGGAATCTTGATAAAGTTTAACGTGGGCTTTCTATGACCCATTGCTCAGAGATATTATCGCAATTTGTCTGAATGTTACTTTGGTAGGGACCTATATCCTGTTAACTACCAGACGATACTTGTTTCCTCGAATTGTTCTCTATCCTCTGTGTAACTTGGTATACGTTTTGTATTGTTAAACTTGTTATACTAAAATCCTTCAATAAAAAACTATTGAAACAAAAAAAAGTACATATTTTAGATTATCACTGCTTTTTTTCCCCCAAAAACATATTCTATGAGCAGAATTAAATTGTTACGTAACAATGAATAATATGAGTATGAATAATTTTACATGACTTAATCCAGTCATTTTAAAAGTTATTATAAGCCTATCAGTAAGAAAATGCAAAGAACATAAGTTCTGTAGAAGGCAGTAGGAATGTTCCCAAGCTGTAAATGTTTCACGTTAGGTCAGGCTGACATGAACAAGAGTTTTCCAAGCAGACTGGTTACTATAGTCTTTTTGGCTTCAAGTCTTTAGAAAAAAGAGTATCAGATTTTATTTACGTAATTATATTTTTTCATTGAGGTACATAATGCCCCAGCAAAATGTTATCTAGCAAAAGATAAATGTAACTGTCAAAGCATTATATCCAACAGAAATGTCAAAAAAATACTATACTTAAGGGAAAAATCAAAGACTGAAAGTTGCAGTAAATATTCTTTAAACATATAATAGGCTTCAGCAGTTTGCTATCATTTCAGACAAAAATACTGTTGTAGAAAGTCATGGAAAGAAAGTCTCCATGACCCAGGGTGCTTTGTACTTTTGTGACCACATCAGTTTAATTCTCTTCTTTCTTTTTCCATATTGTACTGTTTAAATTGTGAGTTGCCTAAGTTTGTATATTATTGAACATTTTCATTTAAAGGGGTATTACAGATTTTTTATTTACATTTTTATGTTGTAAGCCTCTAATGCTACGTTATATATTTTTGATAATCATTTGTAGTACCTGTAAGGGGTGCATTGTCCCCTTAAATTGTTTTTTGATACCCCTGGAAGTTCTGCATTCATTGGCACTAAGGATTAGATACATCTCAAGCCTTTCCTGGCTTGATGTATGGCTCGATACAATGTCATAAAGGTGATCACAGGCTGCTTTTCATCTTGCCTGACAAGTCAGCCCCTTGATGACATGTGCAACATATCTGTATGTCCCGCCATGCCATTGTTGAATGTGCCGCCGCTATCTACTGACTCCGCATGATAGCGGGATCCCGTGATAGCAGGGTAGGAAGTACCAATATACTGACTTGTCAGGAAAGAGAAGAAGCAACCAAGTCCCTTGTGATCAGATGACTTATGTAGTGTTGGACTGCTGGATTCTTTGTGCAGCCCTTTAGTTGCATCATTGTTGGCTCCCCGTCTCCATTGTGCACAGCAGCACTATACCAATAGATGGGCATAAGTCTGCAATTACTTCACCAATTAAAGTAAGTGACCACTATTTTTAATGTTTACTCACACTATAACCAAGAATATTGGTGTCATGAAAGGGGAACAGAGAGTTAGTGAGCCTAACTGTCCCTACAACTGCTATCCCTTCCTATTGCCCAACTGCCCTAAACGACAGATTAACAACCACGAGGGCAATCCCTATACTGCGCTAACTGCATTAACTCTTCCCAAACCAGGGAGAATAAACACATAAACTGTTCAGACATAAACATAATAGGCCTCATTTACTAAGACCAGAGAGTTTTTTGTTTGAGTGTTTTTGCTTTTCCTCCATTATTTTTCTCACCTTATTTACTATTGTGTCGCAAGTGTCGGGTATTTTCTGTCACACAGAATATTTTTTGGTCGCACAAACTAGGCTAGTAAAACCCGAGTTACATTTTTTTTTTTTTTATGCAGACTTGGAGACCCTAATGAGAAGAGAGGACGTTTTTAGAAAATGACTATGTTCAAAGCAATAACAATCAAAATTAATTTTAAAGTTTACAAAAATAGTAAAGAAAGGCTGACTAAAGGGCACAAAATCAACCACCAGCTTGTTAATCTAGCCTGAGAGATGCAAATAACATGTCTAATGGCTGTTGTTGTGAACATCATTAAAAATCCTCCATTTTTATGAACGTTCCGACTGCTGCTGGCAGTCGGGTTTTCATTTTCAAAATCTCACACTTTTTCCATGTGTTTCACATTATACTCCGAGAGTTTTTTCTAATTTACTCGGGAACACGCCCCATTTAGTTGAAAACACGACCATTTGGTGTGTTTTACTAAACACTCGGAGAGTTTTAAAAACGGAGTGTTTTTTTGGTCGCAAACAGTTTCGCATAGGTCATGCGACTGAAAATTTGTCGCAAAACCCGACAAAAAGACTCTGGTTCACGTTAGTAAATGAGGGCCCATGTCTGAACAGGACCCAAACAGGAAAAATGCAAAATACAGATAAAAGGACATTACAGTTGGGTTTAGTGCCAGTGAACAGGCTGCAAATTTCCCTTTTAGGCTCTCCAAATGGCAGTTGTCGCTCAACAGAGGGTCATCACTGAAGTATACGAGGGTTATGTTCACACAAATTAGAGCTAGCACCAAGACATATGTAGACATGAAATGTATAGATTATTTTGAATTAAATTATTACTAATGTTTACTATACATATATATTTTTGGTTACGAAAATCAAGCCTCATAGTGCTCTGATAGCATTTTGACATTTGTGTTCATTGCTTTCATAAGAAATTAGAATTTAATCCTAAAGTGAAGTTTTAACATGTGTACCACAACAGTAGTGTTGTGTGTTGGGCTAATTTTTTCAGAACGACAAGCCATGTCCCCTTCTAGTGTTATACTGACAAGCCATGCTTTTTCTGGTCTAGGCAGTGAGAACTGTAGGAAAATGTAGTTTTAAAGGGGTACTCCGCCCCTAGACATCTTATCCCCTATCCAAAGGATAGGGGATAAGATGTCAGATCGCCGCGGTCCCGCTGCTGGGGACCCCCGGGATTGCCGCTGCGGCACCCCGCTGTCATTACTGCACAGAGCGAGTTCGCTCTGTGCGTAATGACGGGAGATACAGGGGACGGAGTAGCGTGATGTCATGGCTCCGCCCCTCGTGACATCACGGCCCGCCCCCTTAATACAAGTCTATGGCAGGGGCGTAACGACCGCCATGCCCCCTCCCATAGACTCGTATTGAGAGGGGCGGGCCGTGACATCACAAGGGGCGGAGCCGTGATGTAACGATGCTCCGGCCCTTGTACTGCCCCTTCATTACGTGCAGAGCGAACTCGCTCTGTGCAGTAATGACAGCGGGGTGCCGCAGCGGCAATTCCAGGGGTCCCCAGCAGTGGGACCGCGGTGATCAGACATCTTTTCCCCTATCCTTTGGATAGGGGATAAGATGTCTAGGGGCGGAGTACCCCTTTAACAGAGTGTGCAGGAGGAGGCGTAGAAAGAAAATGAAGCAGTGGGCAGAGGAGGACGGTGCATCAGAGAGCAATTAATTGTGGCAGAAACATGTCAGGGGACTGTTACGCCGAGCGCTCCGGGTCCCCGTTCCTCCCCGGAGCGCTCGCCTCATCCTCGTTGCTGCAGCGCCCCGGTCAGATCCACTGACCGGGTGCGCTGCGGTCCCGCCTCCAGCCGGGATGCGATTCGCGATGCGGGTGGCGCCCGCTCGCGATACGCACCCCGGTCCCCGTACCTGACTCGCTCTCCGTCGGTCCTGTCCCGGCGCGCGCGGCCCCGCTCCCTAGGGCGCGCGCGCGCCGGGTCTCTGCGTTTTAAAGGGCCAGTGCACCTATGATGGTGCCTGGCCCAATCTTCCAATTAGCTTAATTAGTTTCCACCTGTGCACTTCCCTATATCACCTCACTTCCCCTGCACTTCCTTGCCGGATCTTGTTGCACTTGTGCCTAGTGAAAGCGTTCCCTTGTTTGTTCCTAGCCCGTGTTCCTGACCTCCTGCCGTTGCCCCTGACTACGATCCTTGCCGCCTGCCCCCGACCTTCTGCTACGTCCGACCTTGCTTCTGCCTACTCCCTTGTACCTCGCCTATCTTCAGCAGTCAGAGAGGTGAGCCGTTGCTAGTGGATACGACCTGGTCACTACCGCCGCAGCAAGACCATCCCGCTTTGCGGCGGGCTCTGGTGAAAACCAGTAGTGACTTAGAACCGGTCCACTAGCACGGTCCTCGCCATCCCTCTCTGGCACAGAGGATCCACCTCCTGCCAGCCGGCATCGTGACAGTAGATCCGGCCATGGATCCCGCTGAAGTTCCTCTGCCAGTTGTCGCCGACCTCACCACGGTGATTGCCCAGCAAGCCCAACAGATTGCCCAGCAAGCCCAACGGATTGCCCAGCGAAATCACCAGCTGGCATACTTGACCACCGTGACACTGCAACTTCAGTCACAGATACAGCAGCTGCTGCCACAGACACAGCAGCTACAACAACCATCTCCTCCGCCGGCTCCTGCAACTCCTCCGCAGCAACCGGCCGCTCCTAACCCCTGCTTGTCCCTGCCGGACAAATTTGATGGGGTCCGCAATGATCCTGCCACAGCCACAGTCCAGTCCTACTTCGCTGAGGTCCGTGGTGTCTTCGAGGAGCCTGCCCGAGCCTCTTCTGCCAAGACTGCCCTGCTGAACCTGGTCCAGGGTGTTTCTTCCGTTGGCGAGTACGCCATTCAGTTCCGTGCTCTTGCTTCCGAGTTGTCCTGCAATAGTGAGATTCTCTGCGCGACCTTTAAAAAAGGCCTATCCAGCAACATTAAAGATGTTCTGGCCGCACGAGAAACTCCTGCTAACCTGCATGAACTCATTCATCTTGCCACTCGCATTGACATGCGTTCTTCCGGATGGCGTCTGGAGCTCCGCCTGGATATGGACTTTGTTCGCACGAGGCGTTTTTTCTCCCCGGCTCCTCTCTCCTCTGGTCCTCTGCAATCCGTTCCTGTGCTTCTCGCCGCGGAGGCTATGCAAGTTGACCGGTCTCGCTTGACACCTCAAGAGAGGACACGACGCCGCATGGAGAATCTTTGCCTGTACTATGCCGGTACCGAACACTTCCTGAAGGATTGTCCTATCCGTCCTCCCCGCCTGGAAAGACGTACGCTGACTCCGCACAAAGGTGACACAGTTCTTGATGTCAACTCTGCTTCTCCACGCCTTACTGTGCCTGTGCGGATATCTGCCTCTACCTTCTCCTTCTCTACTATGGTCTTCTTGGATTCCGGATCTGCAGGAAAAAATTTTTTGGCCTCTCTTATCAACAGGTTCTACGTCCCTGTGACCAGTCTCGCCAGACCCCTCTACATCTATTGTATTAACAATAAAAGATTGGACTGTCTCATGCGTTTCCGCACAGAACCCCTCCTAATGTGCATCGGACCTCATCACGGAAAAATTGACTTTTTTTTCCTCAGTTTCTTTGGCCCCAAGAAGAGGGGGAGACCCAAGGGGGGGGGTACTGTTACGCCGAGCGCTCCGGGTCCCCGTTCCTCCCCGGAGCGCTCGCCTCATCCTCGTTGCTGCAGCGCCCCGGTCAGATCCACTGACCGGGTGCGCTGCGGTCCCGCCTCCAGCCGGGATGCGATTCGCGATGCGGGTGGCGCCCGCTCGCGATACGCACCCCGGTCCCCGTACCTGACTCGCTCTCCGTCGGTCCTGTCCCGGCGCGCGCGGCCCCGCTCCCTAGGGCGCGCGCGCGCCGGGTCTCTGCGTTTTAAAGGGCCAGTGCACCTATGATGGTGCCTGGCCCAATCTTCCAATTAGCTTAATTAGTTTCCACCTGTGCACTTCCCTATATCACCTCACTTCCCCTGCACTTCCTTGCCGGATCTTGTTGCACTTGTGCCTAGTGAAAGCGTTCCCTTGTTTGTTCCTAGCCCGTGTTCCTGACCTCCTGCCGTTGCCCCTGACTACGATCCTTGCCGCCTGCCCCCGACCTTCTGCTACGTCCGACCTTGCTTCTGCCTACTCCCTTGTACCTCGCCTATCTTCAGCAGTCAGAGAGGTGAGCCGTTGCTAGTGGATACGACCTGGTCACTACCGCCGCAGCAAGACCATCCCGCTTTGCGGCGGGCTCTGGTGAAAACCAGTAGTGACTTAGAACCGGTCCACTAGCACGGTCCTCGCCATCCCTCTCTGGCACAGAGGATCCACCTCCTGCCAGCCGGCATCGTGACAGGGACTATGTAAATACATTCCACACCTTGTGGAGTACTTTTTTCTTTTTTAGGTCCCTGGATAAAACGTTTAATTGGATCCTCTGGTGTCCCAATTCCAGCTGTCTTTTTCTTTCTAATGGTTCTATGGTTTCGCCATAGATTTTGGGGTGAAATGACTGATGTAATTACAAAGTAAAATTGGTGGTGCAAAAAATAGCTCTCATATGGATCTGTAGGTGGAAATATGAAAGTATTATGATTTTAAGAAGGTAAGGAGGAAAAGACAAAAGTACAAAAATGAAATTTCCTCAAGGGGTTATTTATTTTTTGTAAAATGATAAATTTTATAAGGGGAGGGGCCCCTTATAAAATTTATCATTTTACAAAAAATAAATAAAAAATAAAATAATAACATATCTGGTATTGCCACATGCGTAAATGCCAAACTATGAAAATATAATGTTTATTATTCTGAATGTTAAATGGCGTAAACGTAAAAAAAATACTGAATTTCAATCACGTCATATATCAGAAAAAAAGATAATAAAAAGCAATCAAAATGTCCCATCAAAACAAAACTAGTACTGATAAAACCTACAGATCATGGTGCAAAAAAATAAATAAATAAAAAAAGAGGCTTTATACATCACTGTAAATGGAAAAATAAAAAAGTTACAGTCAGAAAAGGATGATTTTATGCATACCAATTTTGTACGAAAAAAAAAAGTAGTACAATAATAGAAAAACTGTATACATTGGGTATCGTTTTAATCGCATTGACATACAGAATAAAAATAAAGTATCTGTTACATCCAGTGCTCCGGCCAGACATGCTGGCCGTGAGCGCATCTCGCCTCTCACTTCCCCAGTCGGCAGGGCTGGGATTTGCATTGCGGGACGTGCCCGCATGCGAGTCCCAGCCCGTCTCTCACCTCCGTGTTCTTCTCCTTCCTCCATCCTCCTTCAGCATTCACGCGCATGCCCTAGGAGCTCTCTGATTTAAAGGGCCAGTGCGCCTGTAATTATGTTTTGCACCTGCACTGTTTTTTTTTAAAATAAATATCTGCACCGCCCATCACTCCCTGCCGGATCTTTGTTGCCCTAGTGCCAAGAGAAAGTGTATTCTGTGTTACCTTGCCGTGTTTCAGACCCTTTCATTCCGTGACCTGACCTTGCTCCTTGCTGCCTGCCTATTGACCTCCTGCTACATTCCAGTCTATGCACCTGTGCCACCAGCCCTGACCTCCTGCTATCCAGACCATGTCTTGCCTATCCCTCCTGTGCCTCGCATCACCTCACATGCCTGTGTGGTAGAGTTGTGCCAAGGGTAGCGACCTGGGTGCCACCTGCCGCAGCAAGACCATCCCGCTTTTCAGCGGGCTCTGGTTAAAACCAGCGGCACCTTACACCCCGCTCCATGGCACGGCCCACGTCATCTGCCACACAGGTACAGCGGCTCCACTACCTCCTGAGAATCTTGCCTACTGCAGTGAGTCTTTACAGTATCATTTTTACCATAAAGTGCACTACGCAAAAACCAAACCACCCTAAAAGTTGCTAAATTGCAGTTTTCTTATAAATTTCTGCTCACAAATGTAATTTTTTTGGTTTGGCCATACATTTTATGGTAAAATAAAAGATCTTTTTACAAAGTACAATTTGTTGGACAAAAATAAATAAATAAAAATAAGAGAAAAACAATGCTAAAATTATAATTGGCTGTGTCCTTAAGGGGTTAACCAGATGCATGTGGCATGCTATAAAAAATGAACAGGCTACAGAACAATTTCAACAATAATGCTTATGTATTTATGTACAGGATGTAAGCAAAGTTTATATAAAAAAACAACAAAAACTTATGATATTTTATTGAATTCATTGCAGTAGATGTAAAGCACAGTAGGAGGTAACTGGTTGCTTAGTCCCTATGAATGACTGTGAGTCTTGTTAGACATGATTGATGTGTAATGTGCTGTACGGAGGTTCATTCTATGAGGCCATATATAACACTTAGTTATAAGTCATTACAATTCATTCTGTAATATAGTCCTACTGTTATAATGACAACCACAAAAAGGGGTGGCTGATTTATACTTAGCACTCACCCAGCATTCCTTTTATTTATTCACACAGTTCTACCCTCCTCAGTGTGAAAGCATCATTTAGCCATAAATCTCTAACTATAGGCAGCCCATAATTTTGGTGATGCCCTAGGACATGGCTTTTATGAACGTTTCGAGAAATCTATCCCTGAAATTTAATGGAACGAGAGAAAATAAAATGGGTTTGCTGAACTTGGTTCAATAATAACCCTAGATTTGTTTGTGCTATGGTCACAGAAGAAAAGGGGAATTTACAGACAGATGTTCAATTTGCGCAGTTCTTGAGGTTAACACCTAAATCTCCCCTAAACGACAGTAATGGCTTATACTTTCTATTATTCTCTGTACTGCTGTGCAATGTTTCCAAGAAACAGAACTTTCTACCATGCACCAAAAAAAAAAATCACATATAATACTATAGACAGTTTATTCCTTTATGGCATACATACATTGTTTCTTTTTTGTTTGTTTGTGTTTTTGTTATTCTTATGAGCTCCCCATAAACTTAGCTGGATATTATATACTGTAAGTCGGTACTTTGAAAATATTGGTCAAATAGATCAAACTCCTTACTAGACACATATTTTGTTAGGGTGCATTCACACCACATTTTTGCAAAACAGTTCCCGTATCAGGTTTTTGATGAAAAACGGATTCCTCAAAACCTGACTAAACTATATCAAAACATGTGTACAAATTTTAACCCGTATATGGTTTGAAAAATGATGTCCGGTTGCATCTGTTTTTTAAGAAAAAACTGTATACGTTTTGAACTTTTCACTTGTTTGATTGAAATTCCAAGAAAAAAACTGTGCAAAGTCAAAAACCGCATGGTGCAAACTGGATGGAACTGTACACACATACAGTTCTCTATGGTTCCCATTGACTCCCATGTTTAAAAAAAACGTATACGGTTTCAATACGGTTTTTCACCCAGACCAAAAACCGTGGTAGGCTATGGTCTTGGGTACGGGAAAAAAACGGACAAAACCGTACAAGATGCAAAACGGATGCAACAGGATGCATCGTTTGGCAGACGATTTTCTATAGAGAGTCAATGTATATTGCTTAACTTACATTTGTGCTCATGGCTCAAAGTGTAATGTACTTACCGATACATTTAGCAATTCTTACCAAGCGATTAGAGGTATGTCATAACCATAATTGAGGGCAGGCCTATAGAGGGCATAGCCTATGGAAAAGCTTTAAGAAAGGGAAGGTTGGGTGGGTCTATGAACACCACCCATGCCCAGAATGGAAGTGCAAGGGGCGTTATATAGATCCATGCCCCTCCCACAAATATAGCCCTGTGGGCTTACAACTTGTTCAGACAGTTTGTTGCAAGGATCAGCCATATTCATATAGATTTGGTTTCTGCCTCCTTGTGTCAAGACAGAGACCAAAGAGTGCTGAGAAGCATGGATGGGGCAATGGTAGAATGACAGTAATGGGGAAATGGGGCGGATGAGTAAACTTCTAAATGTTTCAAACCAGCCTAAAAGGCATCTAACATTCTTGTATAATAAAATTAAAAAAGTTGGATAACCCATTTTAAACTATAATACTTCTTTAAAATGTTTTCTGAGGTTAAAAAGAGGGGATAGTTTTGGCAGATACAGCATCATTCTTGTCCGAGAACTGTGTATATTTTACAGTTTCATTGAAGAGTTATACATTTTAAAACTACAATCCATATGGCACTGACTAGATTGAGGTATAGAGTCTAAAGGTATAGTTAATTTCAGCAGAAAGATCCTCAGGTCATGATCAGAATAGTCAGCGATTGGCAAAAATAGTGCTGTAGCAGTAATAGTGCAGTCTGAAACATAGTCAACTCTTTTCTCCAGGATAGCAGTCAGGCCAGAGAACAAGAAGAGAACGTAGAGCTAGGAGTCAGACAATAGGTACCAGAAAGACAATCCTAAGAATGATACAGCAGTGAGCTAAGAAACAAGACCAAGGTCAGGATAATGAGCAAGAAGTATTGAACAGCAACACAACAACAGGAATAAGAAGAGTATGTAGCATAACAACCAGGAAAGGAACATCAAGATGCTTAGAACCAGTCTTCATCTTTAAATAGTCATCTTTCTTGGGACCTAACAATGGCATGTTACAACACTGACTGGTTGCTATACTGCAGAACCAGGCTTCAACTTTAGTAGTCACTTTTTTGGGGTCTTAACAATGGCTCTTAATACTTAGATATCAGAGTAACTTCCAAAACCAAATTCTAAACCCCACATGAGACAATGGGCATGACATGCCACATGATAGTAGAGCACTGATAATTTCAACAAAACCAGCATGAGACAATTTGGGCAAGACATAGACAACACATGGAAGCCCTAAAAACCAAGCAATATAACCCATATAAAACAATAGAAGTAATCACCTCAAGCAAAACATAACAACTATTTTACATGAGCCCATTACACTGGCAATAACTAATCTGTCATGTCTGTATTGGCCTGTGTTCACATACAGCTATTGGTTGTGTTCACATACAGCTATTGCTTGCTCTTTCTGAGTGTTGCTGTGTAAGAGGGGGCGTGAAAGAGGAGTTTCAAAAACTGTGATTATCTGTTGTGCGGAGTGAATCTGTGGAGTGGGTGTGACTGCCTATAGCCCACATTCTTATTTTGGGTAAGTTTTTCTCTTTTGCACATAGTGGGATAACTGTTAGAGTTTAAACACCCTTTTTCATTTTTTTTTTTTTTTTTCTCTGTTCCACCTCTAGGGGGAGGAGGAGTAGATTGGGTACAGGTGTATAAATCTTAGCTTGGGACTCTTATTGAGAGCTTGCTCTTTCTGAGTGTTGCTGTGTAAGTGGGGGCGTGAAAGAGGAGTTTCAAAAACTGGAGTTTGAAAGCAGGAGGTTGAGATCGCTGTGAGTTTTAATTTTTGAACCCACAAGGTCTACAAAAAATTTTAAGTGTAATTTTGACTGTCTGTTTTTTCCTATACATTTGTGAAATCCCCATTACTAGATGGCCTCCATGTTGGAAAATGCAGTCCAATGTACATCCTGTTCAATGTATGCAATCCTTGAACAACAGTTTGAGGGTGCATATAGTTGTGCGAGATGTGTGCTAGTTGTCCGTTTGGAAGCCCAGATCCTGCATCTAGAGGGGCGACTGGCAACAATGAGAAGCATTAACAACATGGAGAGGAGTCTCCTGCTCACTGAGCAGGCACTCTCGGGAATAGAGGTGGGGGAGGACAGTGGGACGGAGTTGCAGAACAGTCAGGCAGTTAGCTGGGTTACAGTTAGAAAGAGGGGTAGGGGAAAAAGTGTCAGGGAGGCTAGTCCTGAACTGGCACACCCCAACAAGTTTGCCCGCTTGGCAGATGAGGGGGATGCCATTACAGAGCTAGCAGAACTGCAGCAGGATACCGCCTCTGACCGCCAGGGGGGTGTCTGCTCCAGTAAGGAGGGAGGGAGAAGTACAGGGCAGGCCAGACAGGTACTAGTGGTGGGGGACTCAATTATTAGGGGGACAGACAGGGCAATCTGTCACAAAGACCGGGATCGCCGAACAGTGTGCTGTCTGCCTGGCGCACGAGTTCGGCACATCGCGGATCGGGTTGACAGGTTGTTGGGCGGGGCTGGAGAGGACCCAGCAGTCATGGTACATATTGGCACCAATGACAAAGTAAGAGGTAGGTGGAGTGTCCTTAAAAATGATTTCAGGGACTTAGGCCGCAAGCTTAAGGCAAGGACCTCCAAGGTAATCTTTTCTGAAATACTACCAGTACCACGAGCCGCACCAGAGAGGCAGCGGGAGATCAGGGAGGTAAATAAGTGGCTCAGAAGCTGGTGTAGGAAGGAAGGGTTTGGGTTCATGGAGAACTGGGCTGACTTCGCTGTCGGTTACCGGCTCTACCGTAGGGACGGGCTGCACCTCAATGGGGAGGGTGCAGCTTTGCTTGGGGAGAAGATGGCTAGAAGGGTGGAGGAGTGTTTAAACTAGGGACTTGGGGGGAGGGAACCTACAGCAAAGAGGGGGAAGATAGTGTAGATAGAGAGGTGGGAATTATAAATGTACCTGGGGGTGGAGCGGAGGGAGGGGTTAGAATAGTTAATAGGAATAGGCTTCATAGGAAAATAAAACTTACACCCTTGAATCCCATTAACCCCAATAACATAAAGGATGGAAATGTAAAGTGTATGTTCACAAATGCCAGAAGCCTAGCAAATAAAATGGGGGAGCTTGAGGCCTTGATACTGGAGGAACATATTGATATAGTTGGGGTCACTGAGACATGGCTGGACTCCTCGCATGACTGGGCTGTCAATCTGCAGGGGTTTACATTGTTTCGCAAGGATAGAATGAACAGAAAAGGTGGTGGAGTCTGTCTGTATGTAAGAAGTGGTATGAAAGTCAGTGTGAACGATGCCATAGTGTGTGATGATTCTGAGGATGTGGAATCATTGTGGGTAGAATTACAAAAGGAGGGAAATACTGAAAAAATAATATTTGGGGTAATCTACAGACCCCCTAATATCACTGAAGAGATAGAAGTTCGGCTTCATAAACAAATAGAGAGGGCCGCCCTGGCAGGTACAGTGGTAATAATGGGAGATTTTAACTATCCAGATATAGATTGGGGTCCGGGGTTGGCTAAAACTACAAAGGGGCGACAATTCCTAAATTTATTGCAGGATAATTTTATGGGCCAGTTTGTGGAGGACCCAACAAGAAGTGATGCCTTGTTGGATCTGATCATTTCCAACAACGCAGAGCTGGTTGGTAATGTAACTGTGCGGGAAAACCTTGGTAATAGCGACCACAATATAGTTACTTTTCACTTAAAATGTAGAAAACAAAGACAGGCGGGGAAGGCAAAAACATATAACTTTAAAAAGGCAAATTTCCCTGGGCTGAGGGCTGCACTACAGGACATAGACTGGGGGGAGGTGTTCTCAAATACTGATACAGAAGGTAAATGGGACATCTTTAAATCAACTCTAAATAACTATACAGCTAAATATATACCAAAGGGGAACAAATATAAACGATTGAAACTAAATCCTACATGGCTGACACATGATGTTAAAAGAGCAATAAACAACAAAAAAATAGCCTTCAAAAAATACAAATCTGATGGGTCAGCGATAACATTTAAACAGTACAAAGAGCTTAATAAAATCTGTAAAAATGTAATAAAAACAGCAAAAATTCAAAATGAGAGACAGGTGGCCAAAGAAAGCAAAACTAATCCTAAATATTTTTTTAGATATATAAATGCAAAAAAACCAAGGACAGAGCATGTAGGACCCCTTAATAATGATAAAGGGTAGGTTGTCACGGGCGATCAAGAGAAGGCGGAGCTACTGAATGGGTTCTTTAGTTCTGTATACACTATGGAAGAAGGAGCTGACATTGGCCAGGTCAGTGCTGGTAACACATCATATAATGTACTGAACTGGCTTAATGTAGAGATGGTACAAGGTAAGTTAAGTGATATAAATGTAAGCAAATTCCCAGGACCGGATGGACTACACCCAAGAGTTCTTAGAGAGGTAAGTTCAGTAATATCTGTACCCCTGTTCATGATATTTAGAGATTCTCTGGTGTCTAGTATTGTGCCAAGGGACTGGCGCAAGGCGAATGTGGTGCCAATCTTCAAAAAGGGCTCTAGGTCTTCCCCAGGAAACTATAGACCGGTAAGTTTAACGTGCATTGTGGGTAAATTGTTTGAAGGACTTATAAGGGATTACATACAGGAATACATAGGGGATAATTGTATTATAAGTGATAGCCAGCATGGGTTTACTAAGGATAGAAGTTGTCAAACCAATCTAATTTGCTTTTATGAAGAGGTGAGTAGAAGCCTTGACAGAGGAATGGCTGTGGATATAGTGTTTCGGGATTTTGCTAAAGCATTTGATACTGTCCCTCATAGACGTCTGACAGGTAAGTTAAGGTCTTTGGGTTTGGAAATTTTAGTTTGTAACTGGATTGAACACTGGCTCATGGATCGTACCCAGAGAGTGGTGGTCAATGATTCGTACTCTGATTGGTCCCCGGTTATTAGTGGTGTACCCCAAGGTTCAGTACTGGGCCCGCTGTTGTTTAATTTATTTATCAATGATATAGAGGATGGTATTAACAGCTCTGTTTCTATCTTTGCAGATGACACCAAGCTTTGTAGCACAGTACAGTCTATAGAGGATGTGCATAAGTTACAAGATGACTTGGATAGACTAAGTGTCTGGGCATCCACTTGGCAAATAAGGTTCAATGTGGATAAATGTAAAGTTATGCATCTGGGTACTAATAACCTGCATGCATCGTATGTCTTAGGGGGGATTAAACTGGCAGAGTCACTGGTAGAGAAGGATCTGGGTGTACTTGTAGATCACAGACTACAGAATAGCATGCAATGTCAGGCTGCTGCTTCCAAAGCCGGCAGGATATTGTCATGTATCAAAAGAGGCATGGACTCAAGGGACAGGGACATAATACTCCCCCTTTATAATGCATTGGTACGGCCTCACCTGGAATATGCTGTTCAGTTTTGGTCACCTGTCCATAAAAGGGACACTGCGGAGTTGGAAAGGGTGCAGAGACGCGCGACTAAACTAATATGGGGCATGGAACATCTTAGCTATGAGGAGCGATTAAAGGAGTTACAATTGTTTAGTCTTGAGAAGAGACGTTTAAGGGGGGATATGATAAACGTATATAAGTATATTAATGGCCCATACAAAAAATATGGAGAAAAACTGTTCCAGGTTAAACCCCCCCAAAGGACGAGGGGGCACTCCCTCCGTCTGGAGAAAAAAAAGTTTAGTCTCAAGGGGCGACACACCTTCTTTAGCGTGACGACTGTGAATTTATGGAACGGTCTACCTCAGGAACTGGTCACAGCAGGAACAATTAACAGCTTTAAAACAGGATTAGATACATTCCTGGAACAAAATAAGATTAATGCTTATGAAGAAATATAAAATCTCATCCCTTCCCCAATATCGCGCCACACCCCTACCCCTTAATTCCCTGGTTGAACTTGATGGACATATGTCTTTTTTCGACCGTACTAACTATGTAACTATGTAACTATGTAACAGTTTTATGTTCCCTGGTCAGGGAATAGTTAATGCCTCTTGCTTTTTCAGCCAATGGCTCCTATGGTGTGTCTATTTAATGTCAGCCCAGTCTATCCTCTGGGCTGGTGATTGACTTCATTACATCCTGACTTGCTAACATGCTGGACATGCTGCTGGGAGCTCTTGGTGAAAGACTCTTTGTTTGTGCTTTTAATCTACTATCTCTGTTTTAGCATGCACCTTGCATATATCTTGATATGTCTGGGCTTTTAGCCATTGCTATGTGGCATGCTCTTAGTAGATTTTAAGCTGTGTTTGTTTAGTCGGTTTTAGGATATGTATGTTCTTTTTGCTATGTGTCTGTTCACATTTACTATTCTAAACCCGACTTGTTTTTTTTTTTTTTTTTGGCGCATCTTTGTCTGTGACATGTCGCAGACATCGTGCGCCAGTCTGCGACACGATGTGACATTTTTTCCCGACGGACCCGATGTGGATTCTCCCAAACCCGAAAAAGGGGCGTAACCCGACATTTCTGAGCTTTACCACGTATTTATAAAGGTTTCCAACCCGAATTTGTTGAATTGTTGTGGATTTTTTCCCGACAACTCAGAGGAGTTGGAAACCAAAACCAACAAAACCCACGTGCAACAAACAGGATGTAACATAATAATAAATACCAGGGGAAAAAAGCAGTCGGTTAAGAAAGCAACATAGACTTACAACCTGATTTTCTAAGTAAAAGAGGGCCATTGTGCTCTCTCTTGTAACTGTTTATATGAAGTTCTGTGCTTTATATTTCTGTTTTCCTACTGGGTCAGTGTCACGATGCCGGCTGGCAGGAGGTGGATCCTCTGTGCCAGAGAGGGATTGGCGTGGACCGTGCAAGTGGACCGGTTCTAAGTCACTACTGGTTTTCACCAGAGCCCGCCGCAAAGCGGGATGGTCTTGCTGCGGCGGTAGTGACCAGGTCGTATCCACTAGCAACGGCTCAACCTCTCTGACTGCTGAAGATAGGCGCGGTACAAGGGAGTAGACAGAAGCAAGGTCGGACGTAGCAGAAGGTCAGGGCAGGCAGCAAGGATCGTAGTCAGGGGCAACGGCAGGAGGTCTGGAACACAGGCTAGGAACACACAAGGAAACGCTTTCACTGGCACAATGGCAACAAGATCCGGCAAGGGAGTGCAGGGGAAGTGAGGTATATAAATGGAGTGCACAGGTGAACACACTAATTAGAACCACTGCGCCAATCAGCGGCGCAGTGGCCCTTTAAATCGCAGAGACCCGGCGCGCGCGCGCCCTAGGGAGCGGGGCCGCGCGCGCCGGGACAGGACCGACGGAGAGCGAGTCAGGTACGGGAGCCGGGGTGCGCATCGCGAGCGGGCGCCACCCGCATCGCGAATCGCATCCCGGCTGGAGGCAGTATCGCAGCGCACCCGGTCAGTGGATCTGAACGGGGCGCTGCAGTAACGAGGATGAGGCGAGCGCTCCGGGGAGGAACGGGGACCCGGAGCGCTCGGCGTAACAGTACCCCCCCCCCTTGGGTCTCCCCCTCTTCTTGGGGCCAAAGAACCTAAGGACCAAAAACTCAATTTTTTCGTGATGAGGTCCGATGCACATTAGGAGGGGTTCCGTGCGGTAACGCACGGCACAGTCCAATCTTTCATTGTTAACACAATTGATGTAGAGGGGTCTGGCGAGACTGGTCACAGGGACGTTGAACCTGTTGATAAGAGAGGCCAAAAAAAAATTTCCTGCAGATCCGGAATCCAAGAAGGCCATAGTAGAGAAGGAGAAGGTAGAGGAAGATATCCGCACAGGCACAGTAAGACGTGAAGAAGCAGAGTTGACATCAAGAACTGTGTCACCTTTGTGCGGAGTCAGCGTACGTCTTTCCAGGCGGGGAGGACGGATAGGACAATCCTTCAGGAAGTGTTCGGTACCGGCATAGTACAGGCAAAGATTCTCCATGCGGCGTCGTGTCCTCTCTTGAGGTGTCAAGCGAGACCGGTCAACTTGCATAGCCTCCACGGCGGGAGGCACAGGAACGGATTGCAGAGGACCAGAGGAGAGAGGAGCCGGGGGGAAAAAACGCCTCGTGCGAACAAAGTCCATATCCTGGCGGAGCTCCTGACGCCTTTCGGAAAAACGCATGTCAATGCGAGTGGCTAGATGAATGAGTTCATGTAGGTTAGCAGGGATTTCTCGTGCGGCCAGAACATCTTTAATGTTGCTGGATAGGCCTTTTTTAAAGGTCGCGCAGAGGGCCTCATTATTCCAGGATAGTTCAGAAGCAAGAGTACGGAATTGTACGGCGTACTCGCCAACGGAAGAATTACCCTGGACCAGGTTCAACAGGGCAGTCTCAGCAGAAGAGGCTCGGGCAGGTTCCTCAAAGACACTTCGAATTTCCGAGAAGAAGGAGTGTACAGAGGCAGTGACGGGGTCATTGCGGTCCCAGAGCGGTGTGGCCCATGACAGAGCTTTTCCAGACAGAAGGCTGACTACGAAAGCCACCTTAGACCTTTCAGTAGGAAACTGGTCCGACATCATCTCCAAGTGCAGGGAACATTGAGAAAGAAAGCCACGGCAAAATTTAGAGTCCCCATCAAATTTATCCGGCAAGGATAGTCGTAGGCCTGAAGCGGCCACTCGCTGCGGAGGAGGTGCAGGAGCTGGCGGAGGAGATGATTGCTGAAGCTGTGGTAGTAGCTGCTGTAGCATCACGGTCAGTTGAGACAGCTGGTGGCCTTGTTGCGCTAACTGTTGTGACTGCTGGGCGACCACCGTGGTGAGGTCGGCGACAACTGGCAGAGGGACTTCAGCGGGATCCATGGCCGGATCTACTGTCACGATGCCGGCTGGCAGGAGGTGGATCCTCTGTGCCAGAGAGGGATCGGCGTGGACCGTGCTAGTGGACCGGTTCTAAGTCACTACTGGTTTTCACCAGAGCCCGCCGCAAAGCGGGATGGTCTTGCTGCGGCGGTAGTGACCAGGTCGTATCCACTAGCAACGGCTCAACCTCTCTGACTGCTGAAGATAGGCGCGGTACAAGGGAGTAGACAGAAGCAAGGTCGGACATAGCAGAAGGTCGGGGCAGGCAGCAAGGATCGTAGTCAGGGGCAACGGCAGGAGGTCTGGAACACAGGCTAGGAACACACAAGGAAACGCTTTCACTGGCACAATGGCAACAAGATCCGGCAAGGGAGTGCAGGGGAAGTGAGGTATATAAATGGAGTGCACAGGTGAACACACTAATTAGAACCACTGCGCCAATCAGCGGCGCAGTGGCCCTTTAAATCGCAGAGACCCGGCGCGCGCGCGCCCTAGGGAGCGGGGCCGCGCGCGCCGGGACAGGACCGACGGAGAGCGAGTCAGGTACGGGAGCCGGGGTGCGCATCACGAGCGGGCGCCACCCGCATCGCGAATCGCATCCCGGCTGGAGGCAGTATCGCAGCGCACCCGGTCAGTGGATCTGACCGGGGCGCTGCAGTAATGAGGATGAGGCGAGCGCTCCGGTGAGGAACGGGGACCCGGAGCGCTCGGCGTAACAGTCAGCTTCTGACCACACTGTGGAGTGTGCCACTGGCCAGTAGTCTATTTGGATTTATTATTAATGGCTATTTCATTAGTAGAGTGGAGTGTCCAGTTTGTGTGTCCAGTGTGAACAGTGTCCTATGTTGCATCCCTGTTACCTGTCCATCGGGACTCAGAGGGTATTGTTATTCCTGTGTCTACTAGAGTTGTTCGGAGGGATTAAGCTTATTCCTGTTTTGTTCTGGAATATGTTCAGACTTGTCCATTTTCCTGTTTGGTGTTTATTAGTTCTTTATTCAGATCTTTGGAGTTCTGTTCATGACCGATTATATAGTGTCCTCTGTTCACGACCACTGAGTCCTCTGTTCATGTCCGCTAATATAGTGTCCTCTGTACTATCTCTCAGATCTGTGTCCTCTGAACTTTATACTATAGAGTTCTATGTTCCTGTTATGTTTCTGGTTTGTGACCGACCTGTTGTCGATCCACCGGTTAGGGTGGATGGGCAAGTAGGCAGGGAGAGTGGTTTTAGGGTCAGTTTAGGGCTCACTCTCCTTGTCCCCTGGTCAGTCCCTGACATAAACCCTCTGCCAGCAAGTGAATAAACATACAAGCATAACAAGAAGAACATTTCTGTCACGTGTAATACCTTGATGTCTAGGTATAACACTTATCCATATATGATGGAAGAAATGCTAACCCCTGTAGAAAGGTTCCAAAACACTGTAAAATTCCCTAAATCATTTTTTTTATGATTCTTTACTTAACACTATGGGATAACAAGTAAAGAGGTAAGATTTCCACATTATCAAGTGATTTCTCATGTTCACTCATGTATACCATTAGCAAGTGAATAAACCTAAGAAGACAAGATGTCAGAAGAATTTCTGCCAAGAGTAACACCTAACACCCAGATATCTTGGTATCTCAATAATGCATTTGTGTTAGAGGGATGCTAATCCCTGAAGTAAGGTTCCAAAACCTAGTAAAAAGAAATAGGTGTCATTATGACTTAAGGAGTGAAGTATTCACTTTACCTTTGTAAGCAGCACCCTATATGTCTACAGCAAAGTCCACAGCTCTCCATGAATCTGACATCTTTAAAACTCCTTACTTACTGGTATGGGATAACAATTAAAGAGGTAAGCTTTTCACATTACAGAATGCTTTTTCAAGGTAGTCTGTTTACATTTAGTCTTCTCAAGTTAAATATATACATTCCTCCTGCAAATATATACATTCTATCTACAATGTAAGTTAATGCCCTATTCATGCATTTGGTAATTGAATTTGGTGACAAAAAGCTTAATTTAAAAGAATGATGTGTTTTGTTAAACTGATTTGTTCCACTTTACTTGATTCTATTCCATGTGTGGTCAATTCCTTATTTTATTGGGATTCTGAGCCATGTCTAATCAGTAAAAAAGTGCTTTAATCCTAAAATACATAAACATGTCGTACAGAGACAGATTAGGACTTTCCCAAATGGCTTCTTCTATATTCTTCCTTTAGACGGAATGGTAGTGAATAATGACATTCTGTCTACATGTAACAACACAATCTCATGAGTGTGGAATGTTTTTACATCATAAGGATTTCCTGCATGTTAACAGTTTTTGTAACTCTATTGAACCCATTTGTCTTCTTTCCAGCCCATCAACAATTTAACCTGGGGTTTTCCCATTTGCTAATACGTTTACAAGCAAAGACAAGTTTTGTAAAGAGAGCACTAGAGGCAAACGCATTACTGTCATGTCGTGCAGTACAATGGTGTTATCCAGCACTTACCTGCAAAGATTATCTACAACGATTACCAACAGAGATTGGATGGTGATTAGAGTGTCACAATGTAATTATGAAAAGAAAATTACGCCTTTCTAATATTGCCTAGTAAAAGTATAATAAAATGAATCAAGTTGGGAGGTGACTACTAAAGAAATCATGAACACTTTATTAAAGAATCTGAAGATGACATGACATCAAAACCAAAATGACGGCACAAACTCTTAGTAGTAATATAATAATATTAATAATAATAATAAATAATTGTGGCAACATGTGATCTACAGTTAGTTAAAGTTATTGTCTTTCCTAAATTTGTATTGACAATCCCGCACAGGGCCAGTCTTAAAAGTGAGTAGCCAATAATTATATTGTAAGATTAGACCCAGCAATGCTTGGAATTAACGCATAACTGTGCTTTAAAAATATTTGTAAAAACCAGCATGGTTTTGTTAGCTTAACCCCCTCACAGTGATGACAAGGTGATTGTAGGGTTTGCACTGTTTTTTTTTTTTGTTTGTTTGTTTTTTAGCCCAAAAGTTACCTTCATGGTGCACAGTAATTTCTAAAACTTCCCATTTCCGGGATGGGAACAGAGCTGGAGAGTTTGCAAGTAGTCCACTCTTAGGGGGGAAATTTATCAACAGTGGTGTAGGGTGTTTTTTTTACACCTTTCAATGGGCACTATCAGATTCAAAACTGAATATGTTGTACATCCTTCCAAAACATTCACCTTTTCTAATATACTTAATTAAAAACGTATTACCTTTTTATAGAAATCATGGTTTAAAAAACCTCACAAGTGGTCCCCATTCCATCCAGAACATAGTCTTGTCTGACTAGAACATTCTCTTTGTCCTAGCTAAAGCACAGGCATGGACAAAGAGGGCAAGGCTGGCACTCCTCTGTGCTCACTCCTGTCCTGTCTATCAAACTGCAGCATGAAAACAGCGAGGAAGAGGTTACAGAGCAGCCTGCAGTGTTTGAAGAGACCCAGCACAGCACAGCAGACCCAGGGGGAACCAGAGTCATTCAGAGTGAAAGACACACCCTCAAGAGCACAGGATGACAAATCAAGTGTGGAAAAGAAAAAGGCATTTGTGAGAGAAATATACGTACATGATCAGGATTAGGTACTAAGTAACATATAACTTTTTTTGTGGGATTTGACAGGTACTTTTTAATTTGTGTGGTGATAATGTGTACATGCAGCAAAAGTATTAAATGGTTGTTTTCTATGATAATTGTACATTTCTTTGAAATTACACTTTAGTACACCACTTTGTAATGTTCATCCTCTACAACTTTTTAACCCATTGAGCCAAAATGAATGACTTTTTACAAATGCTGCACACAGTCAGTTCTGTAAGCTAGGTCAGGGCTGGTGTAGATTTACGTTAAATTGAAGGTTTTGCTACAAATTGTGCGACAAATCGCACATGATTTATTGATAACCTCTGCAAAAAGTTAACCAGACTATGGCATAGCATGAGGAGAGAGAATGGGGTTACTGATGCATTGGCTTTTCAAAGTGCTATGTGAGGAATATGCATGTAGGAAACAGCTGTAGCATAGCAAGAAAGGGGTTACACTGAATACTGAACTGTTGTTTCTGTCACTGCGGCTGATAATGATGACAGACTAAAGAAAGGGAAGGAGAGAGGATTACATTCAGGAGGCATCATTGTATACATACAGTAGTATTTAAGTAGCTTCCATAACTTTATAGGTGGGCAAAGATGAGAGGAAAGCCTTGATTTTCCTTAGTATAGATCATCTAGAGGAAGCAGACAGGCTCAACTTACATTGACATCGTTCAGGCTCTTTCTTCCACATAATACTAACTAAGCCCATGCTCATTTTCTGTATTCTGTCTTAGTCTCTCTGTCACTAGAGATGGATTGAGCCTAACGACCGGTGGTGAACATCTGGAGTCCAAGGAAGTGATACACCTAGTGGTAAAACCTTTAAAGCTACTTTTCTTGGGTAAGGACACATTTTTGTGAATTTTTTTATTTACAAATATGTTAGGACTATGTGAGGAATCACTATGACTATGAAATGAAGGGAATTTGAAGAAACAGTGACCATATAAGCTCACCATGCAGAAATGATGTCCTCATATTACTATCAAGGGTATAAATGGTTCTATAAAGGCAGCTGAGGTACATGCTATGAGGCCCTGAATAGAAGGGGAATATCCCAAGTTTCCGGCCTTCCTTACTGTTATAATTATTAAAGGGGTATTCCAGTTAAAAACTTTTTTTTTTCATATCAACTGGCTCCAGAAAGTTAAAGGGTACCTCTCATCAAAAAAACTTTTGATATATTATAGATTAATGTATGCAGAATAACTTTACAATTGCATGTTATTAAAAAATATGCTTCTTTCTATTTAATTTTCCACTTTGAAGAAATGACCACTAGGGGTCTCCCTACCAGTCCTGGCAGCAAGCATTTCAGACTCATGCTGGAGTCCTAAACACTACAAGGTGCCAGTCTGCTTTGTTCACAAAGGAGAACACTTAGAGCTGCCAGCCTGCTTTGTTCACAGCATGTTTGGATGTGAACAAAGCAGACTGGCAGCTCTGAGTGTTTAGGACTCCAGCATGAGTCAGAAATGCTTGCTGACAGGACTGATCGGGAAAAATACAATAGAAAGAAGCATATTTTTCATTAACATGCTATTGGAAAGTTATTCAACATTCATTAATCTAAAATATATCAAAAGTTTATTTGATGAGAGGTACCCTTTAAACAGATTTGTAAATTACTTCTATAAAAAAATCTTAATCCTACCAGTACTTATGAAGTTAAGTTGTTCTTTTCTGTCTGACAACAGCGCTCTCTGCTGATACCTCTGTCTGTCTCAGGAACTGTCTAGAGCAGGAGAGGTTTGCTATGGGGATTTGCTCCTACTCTGGACAGTTCCGGAGACAGACAGAGGTGTCAGCAGAGAGCACTTTTGTAAGACAGAAAAGAACAACTCAACTTCAGCAGCTGAAAAGTACTGATAGGATGGATTAAATAGTTTTAATAGAAGTAATTTACAAATCTGTTTAACTTTCTGGAGCCAGCTGATATGAAAAAAATTGTTTTTAACTTGAATACCCCTTTAAAAACCTGTGCAGAGATTATCTCTTTACCAACCCTACAATGTTAATAAACAGCATTACAGTATTGTGAGGAATTATTGCAAAGATCCTGGAAAGGAGGTGGTGGTCAAGCAAGCAACAAGTCCTTCTGTACAAGATGTGGTGGTGTTAATGACTCCAGAGGCTCCAGAGATTGACCCTATTCTATAGGGCCCCTTTGACTCTATATTTTCCTTTAATTATTATTATTATTATTATTATTTAAATAACAAACAATGTTATTTAAATGTTTTATATATTTCACAAATCTTTCATTATGAAAGTTAACAACTTTTCTAAGGCTACATTCACACAACGTCTTTGGAATACAGCAGCCGGACACATGCTGCATCCTATTCATTTAAATGAGCTGGTCAAAGTCAGATAGTAGCAAAAATAGAAAAAGAGTCGGCATTGTAGTGTGGTCTAGCGGTCCCGTAAACGCTGAAGCTAGGCTGATGTAAATGGACTGGTAGTGCGGCAATGATGTCAGGGGTGCGCTTATATGGAACAAGCAGGGAAACTTCATACAAGAAGAAAGAAGGTACATATTACGCACTCACCCGGTTTCATGCCAAAGAATATGTTTCTTTATTCCAGGATTCACATGGAACACAGGAGAACAAGTCGGGAAAAAGAAAGGAAATGGAGCTCAGCCAAGCTCGTGGAACGACGATCCCGTTTTGCAGGTTTTCCGCTTGGTCATGCTCACTTGGTGATGGTCACGGTGCTGGTTAAATAACCTGCTATCGTGGCCGGAGATCAGCTGATGCATCGTGGCCAGGCAATGTGACTCTGCTGTCAGGCGGCTGCTATTCTGGGAACTCCAGCGCTGCCAATGCAGCTACTTACATCCTGCAATTATGCCTGGTGGCCATTACACAACGAAAGGTTAGAACACGTATAGGGGAGCAGGAAAAAGAGGGAGGGTAATTCAGGAACAGAAAAGGAAAGGCAGCAGGGGGAGAGATCGGGGGTAAGCAGACACAAAGGGAATATGCAATAGTTAAATAAAAGCACTGAATTCATTGCATTCATTAAAGCCCAGGGGTCCGATGGCCCCTAGCCGGGAAATCCAACGTGCTTCTCTTTGGTGCAGGTAGGTCTGTTTAGAGAGACCCCTTGGAGTACTGGTAACGGTTTCCAAACCGTGTGTGGTTTTGAGGTGCTCCGCTAGTCTCGGTACGCCTTCTTCTTTCCTGGAGAGTCTGACATGCTCCCTAAAACGTACGAACATGGGGATGATGGTGCATCCGACGTTTAACTGTCCACAGGGGCACTGTATACAGTAGACTACGTATCTGGTCCTACATGTGACCAGAGTCGAGACGTGTACACTGTCCCCTCCTTATTGGTAATTACACCCTTGTTTTAGTTGGTCACAGAAGGAACAACTACCACATCTGTGGTTGCCTTTAGGATGCAGGTCACTAATCCAAGTGGATGGTGCAGTCTGTCCTGATGAAAATGAGCTGCATACTAGTCAGATAGTGACTCCGATCAGCTAATTTTTGCACTGTATGTGGTTTTGTTGCCAGACAGAAAACCGTGGTCTGCTGTGGTTTTTCAGTTCGGCAATAAAACTGATATGGTGCAACCAGAGCCAACCAGAGTCACTATCTGACTCAGGCCGGCTCATTTAAATGAATGGGATGTGGTTCCGGCATGGTATGCCAAAAACATAGTGTGAATGAACCCTAAGAATAATTTAACAGAGCCAATAGTACGGTTAAGCCTCATTATCATATTTTATTCTTTTGTGGCTGTATCCAACTTATAAGTCAACAGCACACATGTTGTCATTAAATACTTTTTATACTGGAGACAAAAAACACAGTTAAGATAAAAGAATCCATTCCAATACGAGCACTCACATTGTAGCTATGATATGATCGGAATGTATACAGATGGATCTCCTGCAGCTCAGAAGGTTTACATACCCAGGCGAAAAAGGACAAGTAAGGACACACGTTGAAGAATGCATTATTCAATTAAAGCTTGTCAATTCTATTAAAACCTTATTAAAATCACAAGCCTTGGCATGACTGCAGCAATGTTTAACACCGTGCCTATATAAAGCATATTCTTATCAACTCAGTAGGTTAGCACAAATGGGAGCTACCTAGCACAAAAGCTGAAGCTTTGGAGTCTCTAAATGCTCACACAAAAGCCTGGAGGTAAATTGTTATTCCGTGTGAGATTTAATACTTCTGAACTGCTTTTAAGAACCCACATTCCTACTAGAAGAAAAAGCCAAATGTGTGAGTGGAGTAACTTGTGACATTAGCTATCTGAAGAATGTTAAGTGTATAAATAGAATGAGTGAGGTTGCTTATAGCTACCTGTACTAGAATGATGGATAGGTTATCTGTCTGATGAATGGGTTATCATACTGTTTATGATAAAGTTGCTAAATAACTAATTGTTCTAAATCTCGCATGAAATATGGAGGATCTGTGCAGGGTCTGGCTGTTGATTCCCACGGACATAGTACTTGGTACACAGATATGGAAGAGATTCATTTATTGCATTTCAGTTCGTAATTTGTTGCATTTTTATTTCACCATGATGCTTCTCTGATAATGCAGCATGTTTACCTGCAGTCCTATGTAAAATCACAGATAAATCCCCTTGCATCTGATTTGATATTAAAACATGACATTAGATACTGTATAATATAGTAGTATAAAAATACTAGTTGCACTGTTATGTCAGCAGTCACCAGTAGGTGAGACTATTGCATGGGGCATACAGAGGTGTTTATACTAGCCTTATTTCTTATTTGATTAAGAATGAATTTCTCATGAAACCAATTCAACACAATATCACAGCGTGATCTCATTTACAAAACAATCCCTGGGTGTCCACTTGTAGATGAATACAGAGCATACATTTAGTGACACAGTGTCACCAAATCATGTTGTAGTGAAAAGTTGGTGATCTCACACCATACAGTGGGGATCAAAAGTTTGGGCACCCCAGGTAAAAATTTGTATTAATGTACATAAAGAAGCCAAGGAAAGATGGAAAAATCTCCAAAAGGCATCAAATTACAGATAAGACATTCTGGTAATATGTCAACAAAAGTTAGATTTTATTTCCATCATTTACACTTTCAAAATAACAGAAAACAAAAAAAATGGCATCTGCAAAAGTTTGGGCACCCTGCAGAGTTACTATCTTGTACTGCCCCCTTTGGCAAGTATCACAGCTTGTAAACGCTTTTTGTAGCCAGCCAAGAGTCTTTCAATTCTTATTTGAGGTATCTTCCTTACAAGAGTCTTTCAGTTCTTTGAGATTTCTGGGCTGTCTGTTACACACTGCTCTTTTAAGGTCAATCCATAGATTTTCAATTATGTTGAGGTCATTAGATTGTAAAGGCCATGGCAAAACCTTCAGTTAACGCCTCTTGATGTAATTCCCCGTGGATTTCGAGGTGTGTTTAGGATCATTATCCATTTCTAGAAGCCATCCTCTCTTTAACTTCAGCTTTTTCACAGATGGCATCAAGTTAGCATTTAAAATTTGCTGAAATTTTATTGAATCAACTCTTCCTTCTACTCGTGAGATGTTCCCTGCGCCACTGGCAATACAACCCCAAAGCATGATTGATCCACCCCATGCTTAACAGTTGGACAGAGGTTCTTTTAATTAAATTCTGTTCCCCTTCTTCCGCTCCAAAAAGTTCCATTTTAACCTCATCGGTCCACAGAACTTATGTCCAAAATGCATCAGGCTTGTCTATATGTTCATTTTCAAAGTTCAAATGCTGATTTTTGTGGTAGAAGAGGTTTTCTTCTGATGACTCTTCCATGAAGACCATATTTGTACAAGTATCTCTTTATGGTGGAATAGTGTACCACAACTCCAGTGTCTGCCAGATCTTTCTGGAGGAATTGTGCAGTCAAACGTGGGTTTTGAATTGTTTTTCTCACAATCTTGCGAGCTGTTCTGTCTGATATTTTTCTTGGTCTTCCAGATCTTGCTTTAACTTCCACTGTTCCTGATGACTGCCATTTCTTAATTACATTCCGAACAGAGGATATTGACATCTGACAACGTTTTGCTATCTTCTTATAGCCTTCCCCAACTTTGTGAGCATCAACTATTTTCAGTTTCAGATTTCTAGACAACTGTTAGAAGAACCCATGGTGCTGATTGTTGGGGCAAGGTCAGATGAGTCTGGGCATTTAAAACCTTTGAGATTGACATCACCTGGTTTTCCCAGATGATGATTGAGAACAATCCATGACACTGGCAGGTCTCAGCTTTTCAAAGGGGGCAGTTTTGATCCCCACTGTACATGGCAGTATATGTTGAGTTCAGGCTGGGTTCACATATGTCCGGCCTCTGACTCAGCATACCTAGGCTAAAACTCACTGCAACCGATGCCACAACTGATGCCAAAAGTGCATCAACTGTTAAGACTCCGACATTCATTAATTGTGCATGCTGGACAAGAGAACACCACAAGATGGAGTTCTCTGTCTGGCGTATTCCACAATCTAGCATTCAACTTGAGACGCCGGAAGAATGTGACCTGACATAAGTTTTACAATCAGTTTCCCTCCAGTGTTTTTTCTACAGCGCCAGCAGAAAACGCCACTTGACGACACACATATATGAAGGGGTCCTTAAAGGTAAACTGTCACCCTGATCACTCAAACCCAATACACTGGGCCATAATGTGGGTAACCTGGAATCCAAAGGGGGGTAATTTACTATAATTGGTGGTGTGGTGCCCAAGATATAGTCTGGCAAAGTTCCCTTCTGAATTCAGGGAATTGCACGCAGGAGGTGGGGCCCAGCTGGCTGGCCGCCCCTACTTTTCTCCATCTCATTAATCAGCCATCCCTTCATTTAGCATATTCATATTCTGCGACTCCACATCCTAGTGACATGAGTCGCATGTCACGTGAGTGCTGTGATCTGTCGGTAGAGTGCATGTGCAGGCAGTTTACATACAGCTCTCATGCACTGAGCTCTGACTGCTGAAAGCAGTCATGTGAGAGCTGTATGTAAACTGCCGGCACATGCGCTCTACCGACAGAGCACAGTGACTCACGTGACATGCAACTCACGTCACTAGGACATGGAGTCGCAGAATATGAATATGCTAATTAAGGGGACGGCTGATTAAGAACACAGAAAGAAGCAGGGGCAGCCAGCGAGTGGGGCCCAGTCTCCTGCACGCAATTCCTTGAATTCAAAAGGGGAACTACACAGACAATATCTCAGAAACCATGCCACCGATTATAGTAAGTAACCCCTCTTTGGTTTCCTGGTCACCCACACTATAACCCAGTGTATTGAATTTAGTGTGGGTGATCAGGGTGACATTTTTCCTTTAAAAATGAAAAAGTAAAAGTAGCATTTTCGGAACTACCAACCATATTGAGAACAAGTACGAAATATTGAGTTGCTCCATCACTGAGCTAGGCTTAAAAATGCCTCTATATTAACTAAAATCTTTAAAAAGCACACTTCATCTCACAATTCCAAGGGTACAAAGATCTTTTTCACAACATATTTACACATGGAAGTAAAAGGTTTTGTGGGTGGTGTATGCTGTTGACTAGTATTACTAAGATTTTGACTATTACTTTGTATGGTGTAATATGTTCTGTACATTGAAATGACTCTGTATGCTCTGATTTGCTTTTATACCTCTCTTTATTAGTTAAAATCTTTAAAGGAAAACTGTCACCCTGATCACCCACACTAAACCCAATACACAGGTTTATAGTGTGGGTGACCAGGAGTGCAAAGAGGGTCACTTACCAAATTCCATCCAGTGGCTCCTGTGATATTGCTTGACGAATGTCCCGTTCTAAATATGGTTACTTATGCGCAGGAGGCGGGGCCCCAATGGCTGTCCGCCCCCTGCTACTATCTGCCTGCTGAAACAATCTGCCTCTATTAGTATATTCAAATTCTGTGCTGTGTTCTGAGGCAGGAGCGCAAAGCGCTGTTAGTTTACAAGAACTTGAATATGCTAATAGAAGCAGACCGTGTTTTGGGTTTAGTGTGATCAGGGTGACAGTTTTCCTTTATAAAGCATGCTTCATGCCTAATAAAAATTATTTATAAAGAAAAAGCATGCTTCATCTCACATGTCTAAGCATACATGTAGTGTATAAATGCAAGATGCCATTGTTCACTGCATACTATATATATGTATGTATATATATATATATATATATATATATATATATATATATACATTAAAGTTAAAAACCATTTAAATAAAGGAAAAAAATATGTTTCTAAAACTGAATGGGCAGTCAAACCCCACTGTGCATAATTACAAGGTCAACTCTCAAAGTACACAAGACTAACAATGTACAAGCGCTGAGCATACAAGTGTACAATATAAGCATAATTTAAGTACAATACCTCAATCCAATGTGATCTTCATCTTCAATGTGAGGAGACTCATGCCACGCTGGACAGTAAGGTTACTGAGTTCACCATACTAGATCGAGCTAAGTTCCATGCACGAGTCACATTTATCAGAAAAGGGCTTGTGCATAGAACTTCGCTGAGCAGAGTCACAAGGGACGCATCAGCAGCATATTTGACACTGCAGATGCGCCGATGGCAGCCACAGAGGGACTACAGAGCGAGCTCCTGGCTGCGGCGGGGTAGCTCTGTGTGTCTGCTCTTGGTGGCAAATTTGGAAATCCACCAATTCGAGCTGACACACAAAGCTACCCTGCCACGGTGAGGAGCTTGCTCTGCAGTCCCTGTGTGACTGCCATTGGTGCATCCAGAGTCTGAAATACGTTGTAGATGCAACTCTTGTGGCTTAGCCCATATAGTATCACACAGATACAGTATATATCATACAGTCATGGCCATAAATGTTGGCACCCACGAAATATTTCAAGATAATGAAGTCTTTCTCACAGAAAATGATTGCAGTAACACATTTTTTGCTATACACATGTTTATTACCTTTGTGCGTATTGGAACTTAACCAAAAAAGGGAGGAAAAAAAAGCAACTTTTGGACATAATGTCACACCAAACTCCAAAAAGGGGCTGGACAAAATTATTGGCACCCTTAACTTAATATTTGGTTGCACATCCTTTGGAAAAAATAACTGAAATCAGTCGCTTCCTATAACCATCAATAAGCTTCTTACACCTCTCAGACATGGAATGTTGGACCACTCTTCCTTTGCAAACTGCTCCAGGTCTCTCTTATTGGAAGGTGCCTTTTCCCAAGAGCAATTTTAAGATCTCTCCACATTTGTTCAATGGGATTTAGATCTGGACTCATTGCTGGCCACTTCAAAACTCTCCAGCGCTTTGTTGCCAACCATTTCTGGGTGCTTTTTGACGCATGTTTGGGGTCATTGCCCTGCTGGAAGTCTCAAGATCTCGGACACAAACCCAGCTTTCTGACACTGGGCTGTACAGTGCAACCCAAAATCCATTGGTAATCCTCAGATTTCATGATGCCTTGCATACATTCAAGGCACCCAGTGCCAGAGGCAGCAAAACAACCCCAAAACATCATTGAACCTCCACCGTACTTCACTGTAGGTACTTTGTACTTTTCTTTTTAGGCCTCATTCTGTTCGGTAAACAGTAAAATTATGTGCTTAACCAAAAAGCTCTATCTTGATCTCATCTGTCCACAAGACGTTTTCCTATCATACAGTTTCATTTAAATGTTTTCGGATAGTTCGTGCTGGCACTGATGCTCCCTGAGCCTGCAGGACAGCTTGAATATCTTTGGAACTTGTTTTGGGCTGCTTATCCACCATTCGGACTATTCTGCATTGACACCTTTCATCAATTTTTCTCTTCCGTTCACACCCAGGGAGATTAGCTACAGTGCCATGGGTTGCAAACCTCTTGATAATGTTGCGCACTGTGGACAAAGGCAAATCTAGATCTCTGGAGATGGACTTGCAAACTTGAGATTGTTGATTTTTTTCCACAATTTTGGTTCTCAAGTCCTCAGACAGTTCTCTTCTCCTCTTCCTGTTGTCCATTCTTCGTGTGACACACACAGACACACAATGCAAAGACTAAGTGAACTTCTCTCCTTTCTATCTGCTTTCAGATGTGATTTTTATATTGCCCACAGCTGTTACTTGCCCCAGGTGAGTTTAAAGGAGCATTACATGCTTGAAACAATTGTATTTTTCCACAATTTTGAAAGGGTGCCAATAATTACGTCTAATTTGCTTTTTTTTCCTCCTTTGTGGTTTAGTTCCAACACACACAAAGGGAATAAACATGTGTATAGCAAAACATGTGTTACTATAATCCTTTTCTGTGAGAAATACTTCATTTTCTGGAAAAATTTCGGGGGTGCCAACTGTCATATACCATGGCAAAATATGTATTCATGTTGCATTGTGATTGCTTGTCATCTGTGATACATGGTCTGCTAAATTTCTGTCGGGATGCATAGCTTTTAATTCCATTACACACCTATCTGCATTACTTAACATTTCAAAGAATCTAGCCTGTTGTGATCTAGCTGCCAGGAGACGACCGTCTAAGCTATGGCTTCCAGTGACCATTTGGGGGCAATTAACATGACTGTGCTAATCAATGGGCACTGCTTGCCTGGATGGTAAATTTGACACCTTCCCAGACAAGCAGACTCCAAGGCCTGATGTCAATAGATCAAAGGAATGTTTGGGACGTAGCTCCCTGTAGAAATGCCATATCTTCCAAATATTAGATATGGGGGTCAGGGAAGTATTTCCGCAGCCCCTATATTATACGGTTAGATTCTCCATCATACTACCTTTAAAATGAGTCCTCACATGACCCTTGTGTATTTATCCCTGCCCGAACTGTATGCGCTGGGTAAATCATACATAATAAGGGGGTCATGTCAGGTACCCCTAGAAAGAGGATTTGATGGAGAACCCAAATATAGCAAAATGATGTGGGTGCCTGACCCATGATAACAGTTAGGGGTAATTTCCTTTGGGCATAAGGTTATCAGGAGGAAGGGGGCAGAATCTATCTCTCCTCCTTGTCCTGCCCAGGGGCTGAACATAGAGGGATCACCTGTCCATAGCAGGGTATAAAACTGCAGACCTGGGGGGACCATGGGGCGCTTCCATGGGGGACGAGATCTAATTTTGGATGCCAGACGCCATTTCCTACCAGACTCCATGGGATAGAACTCTAACTTTTGTAAGTAAGGACTCTGTGTTTTTTCCCTTTTATTTTATTTTCTGTGTGGTGAAACTTTGTCTTGTTAACATCTATTTTTACATGTACTGTGAATATTTTTCTTTCATAATAAATCATTCATTTATTAAGTACCGCCTTATGTTTGGTAAAACGGACGCACATTGTCCTGGAAGAGATTGAAGTTATAGTCTTAAATTTACTTCGGCTACATTATAGACTTGGATTAATCTTCCTGTTTTTATATACTACTGGGGATAGTAGATAATATTTGGGAATTGTAACATATCCAGATTGGATTGATAGCTTCCTGTCGGCTTGAAATTGATAGGTGGTGGCAGTTATATCGTTAAATTGGGTGATGTAAGAGGGATTATTTATCATTATTTTCGGTCTAGTACAGACAAATAGTGATTTTATAGATTATCCTACCACCCGCAAGTCTCGGTTCGTGACACCAACATTTACAGCCATGACTGTATATCAATATATACACTGGAAGTAAATAATATGAATCAACATTAAAGTGATAAATAATGATTAATAATATATACATTCCACAATAAAAGGTTAAATATATAAGTATATCAGTAAATGCAACATGTTAACAGTTCACAAAACAAGGAACACAATCCTTGTTGATCCAGGGATTTATTCTGATGGGCAGATTTGGAGCCTGCAAGGAATTTTTTTTCCATAAAATAAGGAAAATTGTCTTTTACCTCTTTGGGTTTTTGTCTCCCTCTGGATCAACACTATAGGGGATTCCGCCTAAGGAATTGATTTGAATTAAGGCCGGAATCAGCAAAATCCCATTGAAAGCAATGGAGTTGTAGAAGACAAATATTTGGGTCTAGAGCGAACTCTGCTGCTTGATTCACACAAGAATGTGTAGCCATCACGGTTTTCCAGGATTAGTAGATTTTGAAAAGAGTACAAGAAAGGATAACGTGTTTCAGTGCTCACCTGAGCAGGTGAGCTCCGAAACACGTTGTCTTTTCTTGTACTGTTTTCAAAATAAATCTACAAGGCCTTAAAAACTGTGGTGACTACACATTCTTCTGTGAATCAAGCAACAGCGTTCGCTCTAGACCCAAATATTTGTCTTCTACTACTTCATTTTCCAATCTGTACACTGAGGGATGTGGCACACTGTACATGTTTACTTCTTGCCCTCAAGAAATTTGTGCTCACCACAAAGCTTTACTTGACAAGGTCAGTAAAGCACTATAGGAGTGGTGACGAGTCCCCACCTTCCCGAAGTGCTACACCAGGGAGCGCCCAGCGTTTTTCTCCTTTTCTTCATTGAAAGCAATGGCATATCTGTGCATAATTTCTTCGGCGGATTCCACTTGAAAATTCTGCTGTGTGGTTGTAATGTTATTACCATATTTATCGGCGTATAACATGCATTTTTTAGGCTACATTTTTTAGCCTAAAGTCTATCTGCGTGTTATACGCCGATAAGCCGCTGCAGTTCATTGATTTAAAGCGGGCGCTTTAAATCAATGAACTGCAGCGGCTTTTGCAGGTCCAGAGACCTGCTGTCGCTGCCGCTTCTCTGCCCCTGCCTATCCTGGGATCCAGAGACTTCCGGCGCCGCTGTCCCATTACCTCCCCCCCCACTTTTTTACTGACCCCGCAGAAGCCCCCGGGAAAGGCAGGGGGAGAGAGGCCGTCGCTGCCCGCTTCTCTCCCCCTGCCTTTCCTGGGGTCTAGAGCCCTGCTTCCGCCGCTTCTCTCCCCCTGGCTATCGGCGCCGCTGCCCCATTGCCTCCCCCATCCCCGGTTTTATGATTACCTGTTGCCGGGGTCGGGTCTGCGCTGCTTCTGGCTCCGGTGTGGCGTCTATGCGGCGTTGCTATGAGCTGCGAGGCGTAATGACGAGTGACCCAACGTCACTCGTCATTGCGGGGCGCAGCGCATAGCAACGACACATAGACGCCACACCGGAGCCAGAAGCAGCGTGGACCGGAGCCAGAAGCAGCGCAGACCCAACCCCGGCAACAGGTAATCATAAAACCGGGGATGGGGGAGGCAATGAGGCAGCGGCGCCAATAGCCAGGGGGAGAGAAGTGGTGGCAGCAGGGCTCTAGACCCCAGGAAAGGCAGGGGGAGAGAAGCATTACCGTATTTATCGGGGTTTACCACGCACCGGCCTATAACACGCACCCTCATTTTACCAAGGATATTTGGGTAAAGAAAAGTTTTTTACCAGAATATCCTTGGTAAAATGAGGGTGCGTGTTATAGGCCGGTGCGTGGTAAACCCCGATAGATACGGTAAGTCTGATCAGTGCATATGACAGTAACAATTATTTCTAGATGTGCAGTAAAATATGACAATAAGGCAAAAAAAACAACCTTTCTTTTTACTTGTTTTCTTATAGTTTATAGCCTGAAATGAACTTTGGAGAACTTTGCCGTTAATAATTTTGTGATAATTTATACTGTTAAAACAGTGAGAAGGTACGTGTGAACGTGTTAATGTTAAAAAAAAAAAAAAAAACACAACCTGCAATCTTAACATATCTTATTTACTGACTGTTTAATGTTTTGGTGTCATAACATGCTCAGTACACTACAGTGTGATTTGGCAAATTCCTTCTTTTAGGACATTACTTCTTGACCAGAGGACATTACTGCTTCACCTTATAAAAATTAATAATGTAGCATTTTTTGATTTTTTCATTCTTTGAATTCACTATACCAGTGTTTTCCAACCAGGGTGTCTCCAGCTGTTGCAAAACTACAACTTCTAGCATGCCCAAACATCTGAATAGCACGCTGGGAATTGTAGTTTGGCAACAGCTGGAGGCTGGATTTAGACTGGATTTAGAAAGAGAAGTCTCTATATGTTTATACATGCCATCCATATATGATCCATTACTGGCTTTGGCTTTATAAGCTACATAAGAAAAAAAAAAAAAAACTGAAGGTGAGAACACACCCTTAGGGATTAAACTACATTATGTCATATATTCACAAACAGATTCACTATTTGTAGTCATTCAGCAATCAGCAATGTTAAGTAGCTTCTTGGAGGTAGCTCTATGTCAGTTCCTGCAAAGTCTTTCAGCAATATCCTGCTGCAGGCACTGCTCGGTACATACCTGTTGAAACATATTCCTTATACGCCATAGTGCCCGGTAATGTCATTCACACTGAGTAATGTAAATTTAAGTGCCCAAATGTAGCACTGAAGGGGAACTCCGGTACAAGAGTACTCATCCCCTATCCACAGGATTCTGTGGATAGGGGATAAGTACTCTTATATCAGTGTTCCCCTTTGATGTTCCCCTTTACTCTTGAACCGAAGTTCCCCTTTTGGGAGAAAGTGTCTGATCGTAGGGGTCTGACTACTGGGATGGCACCTCGGTATCTACTGCAGGACACCTCGGCTTTCTCTGTTCATGGATTACTGTTGACCACGGCACGAAGACATGACCAATGCGTCCCTCCATGTAACTCTATGAGAGACCCGGAGATGTGTGGAACCACAGCTGGTGTAGAAAAATACCTGATCACTTTGTGATGCGGAGCACCTTTAAACTCTACACGTGGCAAGGTTGGAGACAGCTTCTTCTGGGCCAGACACAGGGAGTAAAGGAACACAACGACATCAGGTTGCGGATAACTGTCTTTACTGTTATTGTGCTGCCAAATCATATCAGCCATGGTGTCTAATAATGGTGCCTACTAAAGTACACAATGTCTGACATAGTCCTAAATAGATTGGCATGTATATTGGCCTGTTACAGCCTAAACCATAAAATATAGTTCTCCAACTAGCAGCAAAAGGTCAGGCAAGGCAGAATTGCTAGAAATAAAATTGTAAAACAGCAAACTAGGAATGACAGTAGATAAACCATTGGCAGAAAAAAGAGAGACAGGATCAGGCAATAATGGGATGTCAGGGAAATTTAAAACAAATGAGGGTAGTAGCAGAGACAAAGTTGGGCAGACAGGGTAGGTTGTGTGAATAGGGATCAGGAATAGGAGACTACAAATCAAGCATCTGTGATCTGAATTGTGTAACTTTTAGAACTAGTATTGACTAGGAAATCCCAAAATATATTATCCCCCAATCAAATATTGGGCAACACAGTGCCTCACACTCCAGAAAAAGAGTGTATACCCTTAGTCAAGCAGGAGGGTTGAACACTAATCAACAGAGCCAGACCCACAATTTCACTGGTTTAGACTGTGTACACAATTTTGTTTTACAGTGTATTCTAAGATTACACAACCTATCACTCAGTGGGCTCCTGGCAAGGGTTATCACCCAACATCTTCTGCCCTTCAATCTTGTGGACAGCAATCCATTCAGGCAGATGTTGGAGCAGGCCCAACCCAGATGGCGTGTCCCCAGCCGCCATTTCTTCACCAGGACGGGTATCCCTGCCCTACACCATCACATTGTGCAGAATGTATCCCCGTTGTTGGATCACACTGTCAGCAACAGGGTGCATCTGACAATGGATGGTTGGACCAGCAGACATGGGCAGGGACAATATCTTAGTTTTACCGCCCATTGGGTTTCCCTCCGAGGGGCCGAGGAGGGATTGGCTTCATCTGAGTTTTTGGTGCCGCCCGTGGGTGCCCAGGGGAGAACGGCTGGTCTCCCACAAGCCACTGTATCCACAGCTGTTGAGCCCTCCCGGCAAGCATCCCTGTAGCAATGCAAGTGTGGGGCACGTGCGCTGCCAGGCCCTGCTCCAGCTTGTGAGTCTAGGGGAACAGAGACACACTGAAACTGATGTTCTGGCCACACTACAGGCTCAGGTCCAGAAGTGGCTGACACCCCGCAGGCTAGGAGCAGGTATGGTTGTCTATGACAATGGCAGCAACCTACTCGCCGCCCTCCATGCTAACAGTCTCATCCACGTGCCCTGCCTGGCACATGTCCTCAATCTTGTGGTACAGAAGTTCCTGCGCGCATATCCAAGGTTGAGTGACATGGTGCAAAGGGTTGCCAGCCACTTCTGATGCTCCCCAACAGCCACCGCGTCCCTGTCCAAACTGCAGCGGAACAACAGCCTGCCCCCTCACAGGCTGATTGGGGACGAGGTGGAACTCCACTCTCCACATGCTGGAGAGGTTGTGGGAGCAGCGACGGGCAGTGAGGGAGTACTTGCTTGAACAAAGCACTCCAGGACCATGTTCTACCTCCAGGACCCAGTAGCTGCAGCAGGTTTGCCCGCATGGTGGTAGACTGCATGGGGTCCATTAGTGCTTCCGACAGCATGAGCACCGACGACCCCATGGAGTACTGGGTTGCCAGGCTGGACACCTGCCACGAACTCACTCATTATGTGCTGAAGTTACTGTCTTGCCCCTCCTCCAGTGTACTGTCTGAGCGGACATTCAGCACGGCAGGTGGGGTGATCACAGACAAGTGGACCCGTCTGTCCACAGACTCCGTGGACAGACTCACATCTGGATAGGCGGCGACTTCTTGGCCCCCGCCGTCGGTTCTAGGCGCTGAAGGGTCTCTGGTCAATCCCTCTCCTTGGCTGTCCCTCCAATAAAAGTGTTTTTTAACTATTTTATTTATTTAATTATTTATATTTATTTAGTTTTATATATATATATATATATTATTATTATTATTATTTTTGTATATATCTATGAATTTATTTATTTTTTGTAATCATGGATGAATTTCTTTATTTTTAAATTTGTTGATGAATTTATTTCTGTTTTTAATCATTGACGAATTTATTTATTTATTGATTAATTTATTTATTAGTTTATTGATCAATTTATTTAAAGATATCTGTATATATGATTTCATTTATTTATTTATCCATTGGTGAATTTAGTTATCTTTTTTTATCAATCAATGAGTTTATCGATTTTTCCAATAACTGAACATCTTATTTAATTATTTGGTCAACACGCCGCCCACACCGACACTGTCATACAGCATAGTGGAGTTTGCAGTCCGTTCAGAAGGCACTATTGGGGAGATTTATCATTGTGTTCTATTCTTGTTTTTGGTCTAAATCTACAATTTTGTTTATTTTCGTGCAAATTGGAGGTTTTTTTTGCGTTTCTTTTTTCCAACTTCTAAATTCCATCATTTTGACCTTTTGGTGTTGCTAGACCAGTTTTTAAAGTGACGAATGCAGTGGTAACGTATTTATTATCTGCGTGTTTTTAATTTTGTTGCAAAATTCCCGCAAATGGTGCTAAAAAATTTGCAAATCTAGACCACCTCCTGACCAGGTCTAAAAAAATTACTACTGTCTGTTTGCCAAAAATCAATAAACATCAGCCAAAGTGAAAGAAAGGGAGATAGAGACTTTAGCGATCCAAAAAAATTATGGAGATACCTTTTTTACTAAAATTTCGTAGGGTACCATTAAAAAAAAATAATAAAAAAGATACAGTAGTGATGGAAAAAATTGTCTTTAAGGAAATTTATCTTTTTAATAACGACATTTTTATTCTTTTTTAAACAGGGATCAATTTCTGTGGGCGGGCAGGGCACTAAAAATGTAGCCGACAATAAAAGAAATGTAGTGTGTATGTTTTTCACTTTTTTTTCTGAATTTTTTTAATTTTCATTGGGTAGTACTACTACTCCCAGCATAGAACACACTGTTGGGAGTAGTAGCACCTGTACTAATTGACAGATCCCCCGGGTCCTTTGCGATCCTCCTCTATAATGTATAGATGCGGCCGGACGCTCTTCTATGGTCCCCTGCACTGACGTATATACATATATACACCTATTCATATTTCCCGCAGAGAACTCTGATTGGCCAGAGGGTTCCAGACAATCACAGCTCTCTGTGGGAAATATGAATAGGTGTATATATACGTCAGTGCAGGGGACCATAGAAGAGAGGCCACCTGCATCTATACATTATACAGAAGAATCACAGTGGGCGTCAGGAGTGACATTCGCTGTGATCTTTCCTTAACTGCAGTTACTACTACTCCCAACATGGAGCACATTCTGCTCCATGCTGGGAGCTGTAGTACCTGCATTTACAGACAGATCGCAACAGGTGTCAGAAATTATACCCACTGTGATCTGTCTATTAATGCAGGTACTACAGCTCCCAGCATGGAGCAGAGTGTGCTCCATGTTGTGAGTAGTAGTATCTGCAGGTAAGAACAGATCCCAGCTGGTATCACTCCTGACACCCGCTTTGATTGTCCTTTCTATTACAGGGATGCGAAGTGGCTCTATACAGCGCTCGCATCTCTGCTCTGTACTCTGGCCTGCCAGTCACTCATTCATATTTCCCTCCTAGAGCTGTGATTGGCTGCAGCCATCTGGCCAATTTCCACTCTGGGCGGAAAATATGAATGAGTGATGTGAATTTCTATTCTTATCACTGGCCGGAGAATAGAGCAGAGATGTGAGCGCTGTATAGTGCTGCTCCGCATCTCTGCTATATTATGGACGATTGCATTGGGTGTGACTGCGCCAGGGGCGACCTGTCTATTAGCACAGGTACTACTACTCCCATCATGGAACAGTCTGTATATAACATATACAACATATATAACATACATAAAAATATATAACATATATAAAAATATGAGGAAGGGGTCGTGTATTACTACCCTGAAACGCATTAAGATTGTGGACTTTCGAATATGCACTACTACTGATATACTACTGAATATGCACTACAAATAGCAGTATCCTGTTTATGCACTTTCAATCAAACAGCCGGCCTTTGCTCCCAACATCTCCCCCCACCCCACGTGGACCTTCTCCTGACGTCAGACGCCACTCCGCTGGAGCTCCAGTCTTGCCGATAAGAGCAACAGGTGTCTATTCTCTGCTAACCAAAATGGTGTAGACGGTGTGTTATAATCCATTGGCCCATGGCAGAACGATGCCAGCCTTCCTCCCACTGTCAGAACTGACCCTATACAGGACGTCCACAATGTATTTGTTGAGATTATCAATAAGTACTTCTATATACCATCATTTAGACACGTATCTTGTGTCATTGACTGTGAAGCATTTAGGCCGATAGCCACAGACTTTTAACCATCTCCTGCCACCTGTGCCGGGGTAGTAGATGCCGGATTAACTGATATACAACGGGAACTTTAATTTACCACCTTGATCCAGCATATACATTGTATGCCTATAATATACATTATAATTGCAGTTATAGTGTGTATCTACAGTTTTTACTTTGTTATTATAAAGAAATGCTATTCAAAATTTGAAACACGTTCTCCTCATATTTTTATACATTTTATTATCATATCACAATCATGTCCCAGTGACTCTGGTGAGGTCCTTGAGGTTTTGTTTCTTTGTTTAATTTACCTAATCTAAGTGTGATATATACTTAGCACTTTTACGTTTTTTCCTGTTAAAGTCATAGGGGCCAGTTATTGTTAAAGGCCATAAATACCTCAAGCCTGTGTCATTCTGCCACTATATGGTCTACTCATGATGCTGTCACCTCCAGGCCGAGTCATTCAGCCACTATATGATCTCCTAATGCTACTGCCACCTCAAGCCTGTGTCATTCTGCCACTATATGTCTACTCATGCTGCTGCCACCTCAAGCCTGTGTCATTTTGCCACTAAATGGTCTACTCTTGCTGCTGCCACCTCAAGCCTGTGTCATTTTGCCACTTTATGCTCTACTCATGCTGCTGCCACCTCAATCCTGTGTCATTCTTCCACTATATGGTCTACTTATGCTGCTGCCACCTCAACCGAAGGTTCGCCGAAACGATCGTAGGGGTGGCGTCACTCCTGCTCTGCTTCTGGTATTATCATCCACATCTTACGAGTGGTATGCATGTCTGTATTTTTAACTATGTGCACTTTATAGAGGTATTTTCCTGACCCTTTGATGTATGCACTTTATCCAATGCACCATGCACCTTTATTGTATTATAGTATTATGCACATGAGCAGGTAGTGTCGCCCCTTTTTGTCTAACCTCCCACAGTTAGTTTGTTCTTTCCCCTTTTCTATGTTTTTATGGAAATAATAAAAGCCATCATGTTTTAATTCTATTTAAATGACTCCGTTCTCTTGGTGTTTTGTCTAACAATTTTTGGAGGCCATATATGAAGCCCCTTTGTACCGGGGATGCACTTTAGACATATTGTATGTCCTATTGATATATTTACACCCCGATACTTTGTTGCTATTTTATTATTTTTTGTAATTCACTATATGGTCTACTCATGCTGCTGCCACCTTAAGCCTGATTAGGATCGAGCCAAATTCTTCCGGAATATTCAGCAAATCAGCTGAATGGAATTTTTTTTAACTTTGTTCATCTCTAGACTTATTTAGTTGGTTAGTGTTAGTTCAGTATAGTTTAATGTTATTTAGTTGGTTAGTTTGTGATAGTTATGTAGAGTATAATGTGATTTATTTAATGGTTTTTATGTAGATGAATGAGTTAGTGTCTAGTGTTATTGTTAGAGAAGAACTTTGCTATGTTCTAACACGCATATGGAGTGTGCTGGGGTAGTGAAATAATACTGTTATTCAGTATGACATGCCGATTACAGGCATCGCTTTTAGAATCAATGCTGCAGAGCGGCACAATGCCAGAGCCTGTAGGTGGCATCAGTATGAGGAGACCATATAGAGGCAGAATGACACAGCTTGGAGGTGTTGACAGCATGAGGAGACCATATAGTGGCAGAATGACACAGCGTGGAGGTGTTGGCAGCATGAGGAGACCATATAGTGTCTGAATGACATAGCCAGGAGTTGGCAGCAGCATGAGTAGACACTAGGGTTTCACAATCCCTAAGATTAAAATATGAATTCTGAAATATAAACCGAAGATTTTGGGTAGCTAGTGCTACCATAACAACATTTTTATTCCCAGACCCAGGCCCAGCAGCATCAGTAAACCATATATTGCCTGAATGGCTCAGCCAGGAGTTGGCAGAAGTATGAGGAAACCATTGACATTTAAGAATTTTAAATAGAAATTTAAGATTTTTCAATTGAAATTGAGGGTTTTGAAATTGAACTTTTAACTCCCAAGTTTTAGTGTCCCGAGCCCCGGCATGTGGGTAAAAAGGACCAAATCTAACAAGGAGTCACATGGCAGCACAATGACAACAGAGCCTGGAGGGGGCATCAGTAGGAGGAGGCCATATAGTGTCTGAATGGCACAGCCTGGAGTTGACTGAAGCATGCGAGGAGACCATATAGTGGCTGAATGGCACAGCCTGGAGGTGGCTGATGCATGAGGAGACCATTGAAATTTAAGAATTTTAAATAGAAATTTAAGATTTTTAAATTGAAATTGAGGGTTTTGAGGACCTAATCTAACAAGGAGTCACATGTCACATGGCAGATAAATGACAGAACCTGGAGTTGGCTGAAGCATGAGAAGAGACCATACAGTGGCTGAATGAGACAGCCTGGAGGTGGCATCAGTATGAGGAGACCATATAGTGGCTGAATGACTGCCCGGAGTTTGTAGCAGCATGAGACCATATAGTGTCTTAATGGCACAGCCTTGAGTTGGCGGCAGATGAGGAGACAATAGGGCCTCACAATCTCTAAGAATAAAAGATGAATTTTGAAATTTCCATTGAAGATGTATGGTACCTAGTGCTACCATAAACATATATATAGGTAATGTCCTAGGCCCAGCAGCATCACTAAACCATGTAGTTGCTGAATGACACAGACTGGAGCTGGCTGAAGCTTCAGTAAACCATATATTGGATGAATGGCACAGCCTGGAGGTGGCTGAAGCATGAGGTGACCATATAGTGGCTGAATGACACGGCCTGGAGTTGGCTGAAGCAGAAGAAGAGACCATATAGTGGCTGAATGAGACAGCCTGGAGGTGGGAGCAGCATTATTAGGAGTCCTGAAAGTGACCTGGTGACAGAGTGGTGTGGTGGGTGGCAATACCAGTACCCAGTGACGAAGGTGGGTGAAAAAAGGTCTGATGTGGAGGAATGTTTGTAACTGGGGTGCAGTGCCTTAAATCTGTTTGGCATTCTCCATATTTGTGAAGTGTTGGTGTGGCACCATGGTCAATCTACTCTCATGCATCAGGCATTGGTGGGAGGAAATCCTGGCTGATCCATGCCTGATTCATTTTCACAAAGATCAGTCTCTCCACATTTTCCGTGGACAAACGAGATCTCCTTGGGTGACTATGGCCCCTGCTGCACTAAACACCCTCTCTGATGGCACACTACTGGCCGGGCAGGACAGCTTTTCCAGGGAAAACTCTGCTAGTTGCGGCCACAAATCAAGTTTGGCTGCCCAGGAGTCAAGCGGATCTTCAAGGTGTGTTGGCATGGGCATGTCAAGGTATGCCACCACCTGCTGGTTCAGGTCCTCCTCCAGGTCTACCTGCTGTTGATGAGTTGTTTCACTATGCGAGTGAAGAAAGCTACTCATCAGCTACTGCTCATGCCACCCCACCCCTCCCCAGCAGCCATGGAGGTGGAAGGTGAGGCCCCCCCGATTCAGACCTGCGAAAGGATGGACGATGGTGCCGATAGGCATCGGCCAACTGACTACATAGGATGCCTCTGTAGTAGGTCATTTTGTCCTCCCTCTCAGTGAGTGTAAAAAAGGCCCCTATTTTGTGGCTGTAGCGAGGGTCCAATAAGGTGGAGATCCAGAAGTCATCCCGCTGCCGAATGGTGACAATTCGGCTGTCACTACGCAAGCAAGTGAGCATGCATCGTGCAATTTGTGCAAGTGACTTGGATGGACTCCTGCCTCCATCTCCACTGCATACTGGCACAGTGTGTCTGGTTCCTCTGTCTCGCCTTCCTCATAACCCTCTAGCTCTTCTGGCTGCTCCTGCTCCTCCTCTCCTATCAGATTACTAGAAAAAATGCCCATTTGGTGAAACCTAAACTGTGCTCCACTGTGCCCCACCCCTTCCTCCACCTCCTCCAGTTTGGCCCCCACAGGGCTCATGTGGCCGTGAGATGTAGGCACCATGTCTTCAGTGCCCTGACCAGCCATCGTTTCCAACACGTGTTGTAAGAAATGAAGCAGTGGAATGACGTTGTTCATCCTGTAATTCTGGCGACTTACTAATAATGCGGCTTCCTCGAAGGGCCTGAGCAAACGGCAGGTGTCACGTATGAGCTAACACTGGTTCACATTGAAGTTACACAGGGGCGTACCCCTATCCACTTGGATCATCAAGAAATTGGTGATGGCTTTTCTCTGTTCATACAGTCGGTCCAACAAATGGAGGGGGGAATTCCAACCTGAGCAATGTCACAAATCAGACTATGTTGTGGGATACCGTTCTGACACTGCAGCTCAAGGAAGGTGTGCTTTGCGGTGTACGAGTGGCTGAAGTGCATGCAAAGTTTCCTTCCCATTGTTAGGATGTCTTGCAAATGGGGGGAACACTTCAGAAACTGCTTCACAACCAGATTGAACATGTGTGCCATTTAGGGCGCATGCTCAGCCTTCCCAGTCGCAGCGCATGCAAGATGTTCTTTCCGTTGTCAGTCAACACGGTTTCCATTTCCAGTTTTCGTGGAGTAAGCCATGCTCCGATTTCTTTATGAATGACTTTTAGCAGTTCCCCATTCCCCTGTGTGACTCTTTTCATCAAGGCAAACCATGTGAAGAACAGCATGACAACGCCGTGCCCTGCATACATGGTATGCTGAGGGGTCACGGAGACATGTCTGGGCAGTGGAGGATGAGGAGGCAAAGTTACACACTGCCACAGGACCAACGGGCTGAGAACGTGGAGGAGGAAGTGGCGTGACCTGTCCAAGTTGGGGTTGTGGCTGTGCAGGAACCACATTCACCCAGTGTGCCGTAAAGGACATGTAGTGTCCCTGACCATAGTTACAGCTCCAGACGTCGGCGCTGCCATGCACTTTGGTACACACCGACAGGCTGAAGGACTGGACCATGTTCTCTTCCACAAAATTGTGCAGGACTGGTACAGCCTTCTTCGAAATGATGGCTTGGCACTCTCCACCTCGGCTCGGCACAAGCCATCAGTTCTCTGAAAGGTGCCGAGTCCACCACTTGAAAAGGGAGGGACTGCAGCACCAGCAACTTAGAGAGGAGCACATTCAGCTTCTGCACCGTTGGATGAGTGGGTGCATACTGTTGTCTCTTGGACATGGCTTTGCCGATGAATTGTAGACGGAATGGCTGACTAAACATAGGAGGAGCAGAAGCATCTGGAGCAACGGAAGGAGGGTTTGACACACAGCTCCCTTCGGCTGAGGTGGTGGAGCCTTGGCTGGCTAGAAGAGGGAGCGGCGTGCCACTGGGTGATGCAGCAGGCTGGACCACCACGTTGGAGCCAAGGTTCTCCCAGGCCGCTTTATCGTGGCAAAGCATATGTTGACACAGGGCCGTGGTGCCAACATTGGGACACTGGCCATGCTTCCCCTTCTGCCGACATATCTTGCATGTAGCTTTGTGAACCTCCTTTGGATGCTTGATTTTCCCACGAACAGTCCGCACTAATTGATTGCTACTGCCGCCGTCTCCAGGAACCCCTGTTCCACTACCTCCCAGGAAGGTAGGCTGCCGCGAAACAGGTAGTCTCCACCGGGCACATTTGAATTTCCACTTCTGCCACCACGCTGACTGCCAACCATGCTACTGCCTTGCTGGCTCAGCTGCTGCCTCACGGGCAACCTGCAACTCTCTTCTGATGATGATGAAGCCCCTTCTGCACCCAGCTCCCAATTGTGATCGACTTCATCATCATCAACAAGTGTCTGCACGTCACTGATGTCCTCCTCAGGTTCCTCAACAGTGTCTGTTTAAGGACCCTGAACCCTGGCAACACCACCTCCCATATCACTCTCCTCATCACTACTTGCCCGCCTAGCCGAGGAAGCGGCGGATGTCTACTCCACTTGTTGGCTGGGCAGTAGCTGCTGATTGTCCTCTATTCATCAGTGAATAGTGGAACTGAACCCACAGCATAAGAAACTTCTGTTGCGGAGGGAACAGCATAGGACAGAGGCAATGGGAGGAAAGGGACTGCTCCTGGGCCATGCCAACTGAGGGTTGTGTCTGATGAACCCACCGACTGTTGACTGGGGGTGTCAGATGTCACTTGTGATGAAGTGGATGACCGTGTTAATCGATCAACGACGGCAGATGGGTTGCTGGTCAAGACAGGACCGCTAGCTGATAACGGGAGCTCAGGCCTCTCGCTGCGACTCCTGCTGCCACTCGCCCCTAGTCTGCTGCGACCTTTGCCTGAAGAATTTAGGCTTCTGCCACTCCTCTGTGCACGTCCTGGCACTTATCTGCATGAAATACTTAGTGTGTATATGAGGGGAGTACAATACGCTTCACTACACTTAAAACAATATTTGTCCAGAACAGCAGCAGGTGTGCACTTTTGGCTGTCCTTTCACAGTATCTAGGCCCTTGACCAATTAACAGGTACAAAATAGTACACTACTTAGATGTAGGTATGTGGTATGCACTGATGATGGTAGAAAAATGCTCCACAGTACCTGAGTACAACACCAGCCAGTGAGTACTTTTGCCTGGACTTTTACAATATGTAGGCCCTTGACTAGAGATGTCGCGAATTGTTCGCCGGCAAACAGTTCCCGGCGAATTTAGCATGTTTGCGTTCGCATCGCCGGGCGAACATATGTGAAGTTCGATCTGCCCCCTATACTTTAACATTGCAGTAAACTTTGACCCTGTGAGTCAGAGTCAGCAGACACATTACAGCCCATCAGCAGCAGTCCCTCCCTTCCAGACCCTCCTACCTCTTGCACGGACACCATTTTACCCTCATTCAGCATGCTGCATGCTTAGGAAGTGGAGGGTCAGAGAAGCTGCTCCTGCTGTATAGGGAAAGTGATAGCTAGGTTGCTGCTAGGTTGTGTATTCAGGGTCCAGTTTACTTCTAAAGCACTAGTGTAACATCTTCTTTAAGGACATCCCCAAAAAAGCCCTTTTTAGGGCTGAAAGATATCAGTCCGTGTGTCTTGCAACAGCTGGAGGCACCCTGGTTGGGAGGGAACTGCTGGTTAAAAGGGATACTCCAGAATCAAACTTAAGTTCCTTCAAGCAACTAACTATTACAGTATTCAAAGGGCTGAAAGATATCAGTTTGTGTGCCTTGCAACAGCTGGAGGAACCCTGGTTGGGAGGGAACCACTGGTTAAAGGGGGTACTCCAGTATAAAACTTAAATTCCTTCAAGCAACTAACTACTACAGTATTCAAAGGGCAGAAAGATATCAGTCTGTGTGTTTTGCAACAGCTGGAGGCACCCTGGTTGGGGACCACTGCTTAAAAGGGGATCTCTGCTGGCAAGCTTTATTTCTTTAAAGCAACTAACTACTACAGTATTCAAAGGGCTGAAATATATCAGTCCGTGTGTTTTGCAACAGCTGGAGGCACCCAGGTTGGGGACCACTGCATAAAAGGGGAACTCCGCTGGCAAGCTTTTTTTCTTTAAAGCAACTAACTACTACAGTATTCAAAGGGCTGAAATATATCAGTCCGTGTGTTTTGCAACAGCTGAAGGCACCCTGGTTGGGGACCACTGCTTAAAAGGGGAACTCCGCTGGCAAGTTTTTTTGCTCATTGTCACACCAGTGCAAATCACATTAGGTGTGACAGTTGTGCAAATAAATAAAAAAAAAACCTTTTTTGGCTGTTAAATAAAATCAGTCGTCACTGTCAGTCACAGTTGCCAGTTTTTTTGCCTGCAGGGCAAATTGTGTCACCCTAGTGCAAAATCACATATGGTGTGACACTTGTGCAAATTTAACCAAAAAAAATGACAGGCAAAGGAAGGCCACCCAGCAGGGGCCGTCGTGGTGCTGGGATTCCCTTTGGCCCTAGAATGGCCAGTGTTCAGAGGCCACGTACCCTGAACCCCCAAAGTTCTGAGGACTTAGTTGACTGGCTATCACAAGACACCCAATCTACTACAGCTTTCGCTCGGAACCTTGACGCACCGTCCTTCTCCTCCTCTAGCTTAGCTTCGGGCACCTCTCATGCTACCACTTGCCCGCCTGCCGCCACCACCAACACTAGCACCACAGCAGCTTTACTTGATCCGTCAGAGGAGTTATTTACACATCAGTTTGAAGACATGAGTGATGCGCAACCATTATTGCCAGAGGATGTAGTTAACAGGAATATGTCTCAGTCAGGCAGCATTACACACATGGACGTACGGTGTGATGATGATATTGTATCCACTGCTGCTTCCTTTCTTGAGGTGTCAGATAGCGGTGAAGGTGTTGATGATGACGATGTGTCCGTGGATGCCACGTGGGTGCCCGCTAGAAGAGAAGAAGAGGGGGAAAGTTCAGATGGGGAGACAGAGAGGAGGAGGAGATGAGTTGGAAGCAGGGGGAGGTCGTCGCAAGGAGCTAGTGGCACAGTTAGACAGTATGCATCGGCACCCGGGGTCAGCCAGACGGGATGCCAATCAACGCATGCTGTTGTCACCACCAGAATGCCTTCATCGCAGAGGTCAGCAGTGTGGCATTTTTTTTGTGTGTCTGCCTCTGACAACAGCGAGGCCATTTGCAACCTGTGCCAGAAGAAACTGATTTGTGGGAAGTCCAACACCCACCTAGGCACAACTGCTTTGCGAAGGCACATGATGTCACATCACAAACGCCTATGGGATCAACACATCAGTACAAGCAGCACACGAAGTCAAAGCCGCCATCCTCCTCCTAGTCCAGCATCTTCAGCCAGGTCAACCACTGTTGCCCTCCTTTCCCCCTCTCAACCATCCGCCTCTCTGTCTCTCCGCAGTCCAGGAAGGTGTGTAGCCATTTCAGGCGTTCCTACATGGCCATGGCGCACTTGTCAGATATCCAGAGGCGAAACAACATGCCAGTGAGGCGCTTGATTTGTGACAGCCCGACACGTTGGAATTCAACACTCCTAATGTTCGACCGCCTGCTCCAACAAGAAAAAGCCATCAATGAATATTTGTATTTGCTAGGACATCTTCAGCGGAGCTGGGAATTTTTTTGCCACATTACTGGAGGCTCATGCGCAATGCCTGTAGGCTCATGCATCCTTTTGAAGAGGTGACAAACCTGGTCAGTCGCACCGAAGGCACCATCAGTGACATCATACCGTTTGTTTTCTTCCTGGAGAGTGCAATGCGAAGAGTGCTGGATCAGGCAGTAGATGAGCGTAAAGAGGAAGAGTTGTGGATACCATCACCACCAAAAACAGCCTTATAAGCATCGCTTGCTGGACCTGCGGCAACGCTGGAAGAGGATTGTGAGGAAGAGGAGTCAGAGGAGGAATGTGGCTTTGAAGAGGAGGAGGAAGACCAACCACAGCAGGCATCCCAGGGTGCTCCTTGTCACCTATCTGGTTCCCGTGGTGTTGTACGTGGCTGGGGGGGGAGAAGATTATACCTTCCCTGACATCACTGAGGACGAGGAAGGGGACATGAGTAGCTCGGCATCCGTCCTTGTGCAAATGGGGTATTTCATGCTGTGGTGCCTGTTGAGGGACCCTTGTATAAAAAGGATGAAGGAGAACGACCTGTACTGGGTGTCCACGCTACTAGACCCCCGGTATAAACATAAAGTGCCTGATATGTTACCGCATTACAGCAAGGCAGAAAGGATTCTGCAGGTCCAAAATAAATTAAGAAGTATGCTGTACACAGCGTATAAGGGTCATGTCCCAGCACAACAGGGATCTAAAAGGGGAAGAGGTGAAAGTAATCCTCCTCCTCCTCCCACGAACACGCCGGCAAGGACAGGATGCTGTACAGACATGCTGTTGATTAAGGACATGCAGAGCTTTTTAAGTCCTACGCATTGCCACAGCCCTTCGGGGTCCACCATCAGAGAACGACTTGACCGACAGGTAGCAGACTACCTGGCCTTAACCGCAGATATCGACACTCTGAGGAGCGATGAACCCCTTGACTACTGGGTGTGACGGCTTGACCTGTGGCCTGAGCTATCCCAATTTGCGCTCAAACTTCTGGCCTGTCCCGGTTCAAGTGTCCTGTCAGAAAGAACCTTCAGTGCAGCAGGAGTTATTGTCACTGAGAAGAGGAGTCGCCTTGGTCAAAAAAGTCTGGATTACCTCACCTTTCTTTAGATGAATGAGGGATGGATCCCGAAGTGACTGCCACTGGGAGATACATTTGACTGAACAAGGCCTGATCAGATGAGCTGCCTTGGCTAAAAAATGGTCCACACGTTGTTGTATTTGAACTCTGAATGCTTCGATGACTTGCGTGACTTATCCGCCACCAACTAGGGTTCAAGCCGCAATGTTTTAGGGCACTTTCTGCCTGGCGAAACAAACAGAAATGTTTCTGGCCACTGCTACAGCAGCGGCTGCGACAATACCACATTTTCCAGCCAGGTGTACATGCCTAATTTTTCTGGCCTCTGCTGCTGCACTTGTTAGGGTGCTGCAATTTTTATGGCCGCTGCTACAGCTGCGACAATACCAAATTTTCCAGGCAGGTGTACATGCCTAATTTTTCTGGCCTCTGCTGCTGCACTTTTTCTGGTGCTGCACTTTTTCTGGCTGCTGCTACAGATGCGGCTGCGACAGTACCAAATTTTTCATCCATGTGTACATGCCTAATTTTTCTGGCCTCTGGTGCTGCACTTGTTATGGTTCTGCAATTTTTCTGGCCGCTGCTACAGAAGCGGCTTCAACAATACCAAATTTTTCAGGCATGTGTACATGCCTAATTTTTCTGGTACTCTCTGCTGACATCTCTGTCCATTTTAGCAACTGTGGATATTAGATGTATGCTAAGGGTAGCATGGTGGCTCAGAGGTTAGCGCTGGGGCCTTGGGTTCAAATCCCACTATGTGCTGGCTCAAGGGGGACTCTAACTATGTGCTGCCTAACATGGGGGAATCTATGTGCTGCCTAAAGGGAGGCTCTAACTATGTGCTGCCTAATATTGGGGAATCTATGTGCTGTCTAAAAGGGGGAATCTAACTATGTGATGCCTAAAGGGGGGCTCTATGTGCTGCCTAAAGGGGGCTAAAGCACGTTATTCCAAACCATTTAGGAATAATAGGTGATTTATGCCCTTTACGGATTAAAACCAGACTCTGCATCAACTATGTAATTTTCCATGGGAGTTTTGCCATGGATCCCTCTCCGGCACGCCACAGTCCAGGTGTTAGTCCCCTTGAAACAACTTTTAAATCACTATTGTGGCCAGAACGAACTTTTGCTGAAGTTCGCGTTCGCGGTTCGCGAACCAAAAATGTTATGTTTGCGACATTACTACCCTTGACAGATTAACAGGTAAAAAAAAATAGTACAGTACTTAGATGTATGTATGCGGTATGCACTGATGAGGGCAGAAAAATGTGCTACAATACACCTAAAAACTCAGTATTTTTATAAAACACCAGCCGGTGATTACGCATGGCTGTACTTTCACAGTATGTACTCCCTTGACAGATTAACAGGTACAAAATAGTACACTACTTAGATGTACGTATGCCATATGCACTGATGAGGGCAGAAAAATGCGCTACAATACGCCTAAAAACTCAGTATTTTTATAAAACACCAGCCGGTGATTACGCATGGCTGTACTTTCACAGTATGTAGGCCCTTGACAGATTAACAAGTGCAAAATAGTACACTGCTTAGATGTACGTATGCGGTATGCACTGATTGGGACAGAAAAATGCACTACAATATGCCCTAAAACTGTATTTTTAGGCCTTTGACAGATTAACAGGTACTAAAAAGTGCACTACTTAGATGTTCATATGCGGTATGCACTTATGAGGGCAGAAAAATGCGCTACAGTACCCTTAAAAAAAAAGTATTTTTGTAAAACACCAGCAGTACACAACAGTGCTGCAGCCAAAAAAAAAGCTGTGTACTAAACACAAAATTGCACTCTGTCACAGACTATTAGGAATGGACTGCTGGGTATTATACCAACTACAGACTAGTATAACTAGTAGATGATTTTTTGTGGAGCAAAGACACTGAATTGCGCTGAAAAATTATTCCTGCCTCCTCTGCTAAGGTTTATGAAGTTGAGACAGCTTGTTGAAATGTATGAGGCAACACACAGCTATCTGCCCCTCTCTGTAATACTATGCCGAAGAAAGTGACTGGGAGGTTCATGCCTGCAGCTGCAGTAAAAATCCTTTTCACTGTAAAAAAAAAAACAATGCTCTCTGTCCACGAGAATGCTGATGTGATTAGGAGGATGTTAAACGCTGCTGGACTGCGATTTTCTCTGCTGTAACACACACACAGACTATGCGTCCTATGATCCTTCTGCAGTGTATTATGATGAAGTGACTGGCCGCAAGATGGCTGCCGATTATACAGGGTTGTGACATCACAGGGCTGACTGGCTGCTGATAAGCTGCATCCTGCACGTGATTCAGGGTCATCCCGCCTACTCCCCTTCCCGCCTTGCCTTCCCAGCGTTCCTTGCCCAATGTACTGACATGTGGATCCGCCATTTTAGATGCCCTGGAGCCTGCACCGCAGTAAATGGAGTTTAATGAAGCGATATTTCCTGAAATTTGTAACTAATTCAGGTTTGTCAGCTTCGATTCGCTCATCTCTAGTTATTGTATTATATTACTGTATTGTGTGGTTTTCCCTTCATTGTTGGCCATTTTTTTCTGTACATCTTATGGATACAAAACTATGCTGTGTGCACATGTTTACCCTCCTGGTGGGGGCAGTGGGCAACTTCCTCCTCCTCCTCTTCTTCCTCATCAGGTGTCATGGGGGAGGAATAAGGCTCCTCTTCGGCCTCCACCTCCACATTTTCCCCAACTTCAGGTGGTGGTGGTGATGAAGCAGGTGACCGATGGGAGTGTCCAGCCTGCTCTCCATCATCGTCATCATCATCCTCCTCCTCCAACTCCACCACCTCCATCTCCTCTGTTTCTCTTCTTTGCCTTACAGAGGGAAGTGGAGCTCCTGTAATCACACAATGTTGATGTAATGTCCCAGTAAGGGATATTGCCGTACTGTACTTCTGCCCTGTCAGGCAGAGTCCTTGCATGTCCTTGGGGCTCTCCTGCAGCATACCCTACAGTATTTACAGGTTATGGGTAGTTATGTCTTATAAGTGTAATATATCTTTAACGCCTTAAGGACCAAGCCCATTTTCACCTTAAGGACCAGAGCATTTTTTGCACATCTGACCACTGTCACTTTAAGCATCAATAACTCTGGGATGCTTTTACTTATGAATTTGATTCCGAGATTGTTTTTTCGTGACATATTCTACTTTAACATAGTGGTAAATTTTCGTCAATACTTGCATCATTTCTTGGTGAAAAATTAAAAAATTTCATGAAAAATTAAAAAATTTAGAATTTTTCTAACTATGAAGCTCTCTGCTTGTATGGAAAATAAACATTCCAAATATATTTTATTTTGATTCACATATACAAAATGTCTACTTTATGATAGCATCATAAAGTTGACATCTTTTTACTTTTGGAAGACAAAGGTCTTCAAAGTTCAGCAGTAATTTTCAAATTTTCCACAAAATTTTCAAAATCTGATTTTGTCAAGGACAAGTTCAGTTTTGAAGTGGATTTGAAGGGCCTTCATATTAGAAATACCCCATAAGTGACCCTATCATAGAAACTGCACCCCTCAAAGTATTCAAAATGACATTCAGAAAGTCTGTTAACCCTTTAGGTGTTTCACAGGAATAGGAGCAAAGTGAAGGAGAAATGTCAAAATCTTCATTTTTTACACTCGCATGTTCTTGTAGACCCAGTTTTGAATTTTCAAGGGGTAATAGGAGAAAAAGCCCCACAAAATTTGTAACCCCATTTCTCTAGAGTAAGGAAATACCTCATATGTGTATGTAAAGTGTTCGGCGAGTAGAGGGCTCAGAAGGGAAGGAGCGACAATGGGATTTTGGAGAGTGAATTTTGCTGAAATGGTTTTTGGGGGGCATGTCGCATTTAGGAAGCTCCTATGGTACCAGAACAGCAAAAAAAACACCACATGGCATACTTTTTTGGAAACTACACGTAACAAGGGGTCCAGTGAGCCTTAACACCCCACAGGTGTTTGACGACTTTTCGCTAAAATCGGATGTGTAAATGAAAATGATAATTTTTTCACTAAAGTGCAGTTTTTTCCCCCCAAATTTACAATTTTTACAAAGGGTAATGGGAAAAAATGCCCCCCAAAATTTGTAACCTCATCTCTTCTGAGTGTGGAAATACCCCATGTTAGGACATAAAATGCTCTGTGGGCGAACTACAATGCTCAGAAGAGAAGGAGTCACATTTGTCTTCTGGATAGCAAATTTAGCTGAAATGGTTTTTGGGGGGCATGTCACATTTAGGGAGCCCCTATGGTGCCAGAACTGCAAAAAAAAAAAAAAAGGCATAGTATTTTGGAAACTACACCCCTCAAGAAACTTAACAAGGGGAATGGTGAGCCTTAACACTCCACTGGTGTTTGATGACTTTTTGTCGGATGTGTAAAGGAAAAAAAAAATGTTTTCACTAAAGTGCAGTTAGTTTCCCCAAATTTAAAATTTTTACAAGGAGCAATAGGAGAAATGCACCCCAAAATTTGTAACCCCATTTCTTCTGAGTATGGAAATACCCTATATGTGGATGTAAAGTGCTCTGCGGGCAAACTACATTGCTCAGAACAGAAGGAGCACTATTGAGCTTTTGGAGAGAGAATTTGTTTAGAATGGAAGTCAGGGGCCATATGCATATACAAAGTCCCCCAGTGGAGCTGCCCATATGTGGCCCCATTTTGGAAACTACACCCCTCACAGAATTTTATAAGGGGTGCAGTGAGCTGTGCAAAGGAAAAGATTCATTTTCACTTCCGCAAACCACTGTTCCAAAAATCTGTCAGACACCTGTTGGGCGTAATTGCTCACTGTACCCCTTATTACATTCCATGAGTTTCCAAAATGGGGTCACATGTTGATGGGGGGGGGTTTCATTGTTCTGGCACTATGGGGGCTTTGTAAACACACGTGGCCTTAAATTCCGGACACATTTTCTCTCAAAAAGCCCAATGGTGCTCCTTCTCTTCTGAGCATTGTAGTTCGCTCGCAGAGCACTTTACATCCACATATGAGGTATGGTCTTACTCAGAAGAAATGGGGCTACAAATTTTGGGAGGCATTTTCCTATTTTCCCTTATGAAAATGAAAAATTTAGGATAACACCAGCATTTTAGTTAAAAAATGTTTTTTTCATTTTCCCATCCAACTTTAACTAAAATTCGTCAAACACCTGTGTGGTGTTAAGGCTCACTATACCCCTTGTTAAATTCCGTGAGGGGTGAAGTTTCGAAAATGGGGTCACATGTGGGTATTTATTTTTTGTGTTTATATCAGAACCGCTGTAAAATCTGCCATCTCTGTGCAAATCACCAATTTAGGCCTCAAATATACATAGTGCACTCTCTCATCACCAAGTGCCCAGAGGTGAATGTCAAAGCCTGATAAGCTACACAAGGGGTGAAGTCTAGTCAGTCAAGTCTGTCTAAATTCAGTGTGGGTCTGCAGCATTCCATCCAAGTCCCCTACAAGACCCAGCAAGCCTGCAAGTCTCTTAAGTCATCTCCTTGGGCCGAACTGAGCTATTCTATCTGTCTGCCTCAGTAAAGCTGTCACTGTTCCGTAACTTGGCGGTGAAGTCATTATTTGCCCCCCGCCTAGCCCAGGATCCAGCGGCCATACCTCGGGTGGCGCAGTGGTTAACCACGCCCTGGCGTCACAAATACAAGGGGTTAATGCCATCTGCCCTGATCACACCCTCACCACACAACTAAATAGGTCTATACAAAATAGCTCAGCATATAGACATAGTTCACTCAAGTGATCAAGCAACAAGAGCAACAAGTAAAAGCCAGATACAAAGCAACTAGAAGAGCAACAAGTGGAAGCCAAATGCAAAGCAACAAGTGCAACAGGATACAGTAGAATGCACTGTGGAGTTTTAGTTTACACCAAATATTAGTTGTCTTACTTCAGGCAAAGGCAGTGCGCCAAAATTGCAGCACAACATTTTGGTGCACAGGGTGGTATTTTAGGCCATGCCTTATTTATGCCCATGCAATGCCCCAAAATAATAAAATAATAATGCTAAAATAATAAACAAGACAAAACTTTAAAACAGTCCTGCCTAGGTGAATATCATTTCTTATTTATTTGATAATTCATTGATATCTTGTGATAAGAAACTCAAAGCAAATTAGGAGTTATGTGGAGGTGGAACACAATGATTTTCTGATCGTTGACTGATGCGATTGCGAAGAGAAACAGCATTATTTCTAGTACGTTACCTTTGTTTTGGGATTCTATTCAAGGCTTCCAGCATTATAATGAAAAGTACACACATTTCTGCTCAATTTAACTTGGCAAAATTATTACCATCGTAAAACATGTTTTATGATGATAGTAGCTCGAGATATAAATAAATCAGATTCAGTTCTGCTTACTACCTCTAGATGGCCCACTTACATCTCCAAATAGCTTATTTCAACTTGCTTGCTTCATCTATAGAAACAGGAGGATGTAAGTGAGGAAGATACAGCAGCGGATACTGCTGTGTAAATACTTGAGGCTGTTACTGACAGATTTGTGTGCTGATATTCAAGAGGAAAGTATGGGGGGATTTATCAAAACCTGTGCAGATTTGATGCTGCAGATTTGAAGCTGTGTTCAGCCGATTGGTTTCCATTCACCTCTGCAGCATAAAATCTGCAGCTTTGAATTCTGCGCATCAAATATGCAATACTGTTTGTGTTAATACACTGTAACAAGGCTCCTGAAAAATAAGAGAAGCAATCTCATTTTTGCTATGGGCAACTGCACCACTCTTCCTCTACACAGATTTTAATAAATCTCCCCCTATGTCTTTAGACGGGCCTTAGAAAAAATGGCATTTTGTACAACAATTTCTTTGTTGTAAAAACTAAAACTGCCTGGTTCTCCCCATAATAACCAATCTCAGCTCAGGTTTCATATCTTAACACAGTGTTTCTCAAGCGCGGTCCTCAAGTACCCTCAACTGGTCATGTTTTCCGGACTTCCTTAGTCTTTCGCAGGTGATATAATTATGATTAGTGAATCAGATATCACCACAGTTATATCTCCTGTGAAGATTAAGGCAATCCTGAAAACATGACCTGTTGGGGTACTTGAGGACCGCGCTTGAGAAACACTGTCTTAAGCACTTAAGGACTCAGGGCGTACCTGTAGTTCCTGAGTCCCGTTACTGGGGTTTAAAGCGTTCTCACAAACCTGGTAGGTCCCGATGGCTATCAGCAGCCAGGACCCAGGGTAAATGCTGGACATCATCGATTGGGCCAATGCCCAGCATTAAACTTTTAGATACCATGATCAAAGTTGATTGTATAAAATGAAAATGAAAGAATCCCAGCAGCTCAGCGGAGCTGGTCGGGACTATAGCGACAAATTAGCGATGTCTCGATCAGCTTAGAGGACAGCAAGATGGCACTTACCTGGCTCCTCGCAATCCGATCAGTGTTCTATTGCTCCAAGCCTGCCATGTAGGCTGGAGCAGCAGAGCACCGATAACACTGATCAATGTTATGCTATGGCATAGCATTGATCAGTATATGCAATCAGAAGATTTCATTGTATAGCCCCTCTAAAGGGTCTAAAAAAAATTAGTAAAAAGTTTAAAAGAAAAGAAAAAAAAGTTCATAAATGTGAATAAGCCCATGCCCTAAAAAAAGTTTGAATAACCCCCATTTCCTATTTTTTAAATAAGATAATAGAATAAAAAATAAAAATAACCATATGTGATACCGCCGCGTGTGTAAATGTCCGAACTACTAAAATATAAGAGTAGCTAAACTGCACGGTTGATAGTGTACACATAAAAAAAATAACAAAGTCCAAAATTGTGCATTTTTTGGTCACTTAATTAACCATAAAAATAATAATAAAAAGGGATCAAAAAGTCCCATCAAAACTAAAATGGTACCTATAAAAACTGCAGACCACAGCACAAAAAATGAGCCCTCATGTAGCCCTGTATGTGGAAAAAATTTAAAGTTATAGGGGTCAGAAGATGACAATTTTAAAAATACTAATTTTGGTGCATGTAGATATACATTTTTAAAGTAGTAAAATAAAATCTACATAAATTGGATATCCATATAACCGTATGGACCTACAGAATGAAGAATGGGTTTCATTTGTACTGAAAAGTTCACTGCACTGCAGAAGCTCCAAGAAGTTGCAAAATGGCTTTTTTTTTACTCACCCCACAAATAAGTTTTTTTTGTTTCCCCCTAGACTATGTTATAAAATAAGTGATGTCATTGCAAAGTACAATTGGTGACGCAAAAAACAAGCCCTTATATTGGTCTGAAGGTGCAAAATTTAATGCGTTATAATTTTTAGAAGGGGAGCGGTCGCTTCATTTGTAGCGGGTCCCGGCGGCTGTCAGTAGCCGCAGACCTGCCGGTAATGGCAGACATCAGCGATCACGCTGGTGTCTGCCATTAACCCCTCAGATGCCATGATTAATACAGACCGTGATCAATACAGATCACAGCATCTGCGGCAGTGCAGCACTTAAAATGGTGGATGGAGGTTCCCTCACCTGCCTCCATCCGTCTCCCGGGGTCTTCTGCACTAATCTGTCTTCCAGCAGACCAGAGCAGAAGATCACTGATAATACTGATTAGTGCTATGCCCTATGAATAGTACTGAACAGTATTAGCAATCTAATGATTGCCATAAATAGTCCCCTATGGGGGCTAAAAAAAAGTGTAAAATAAATGTAAAAAAAAGTTTTTAAAAAAGTTTTTAAAAAAGTGAAAAAGCCCCTCCCCTGATAAAGTTTTAAATCACCCCTTTTCCCCATATTAATAAGCAAAAGCATAAAAAAATATAAATAATAAACATATTTGGTATTTTTGTGTACATAAAAGTCAGAGCTATAAAGATATAATGTTAATGATCCCCTACGGTGAACGATGTAAACGTAAAAAAAAGTCCAAGATTTCTGCTTTTTTATCACATCAAGCTACAGATCATGGCCCTCACACATGCCTGAATATGGAAAAGTAAGAAAGTTAGAGGCAGTCAAAATAGGGCAATTTTAAACGTACTGATTTTGTGAAAAAAAGTTTGAGATTTTTTAAAAGCAGTACAATAATAGAAATGTATGCAACCACTGGTATCATTCTAATTGTATTGACCCAGAGAATAAAGAAAGCATGACATTTTTACCATAAAGTGTACAGCGTGAAAACAAACCCCCCCCAAATTTGCAAAATTATGATTTTCGTTAAAATTTCCTTTTTTGAGTTTACCATATATTTTAGGGTAAATGACTGATGTCATTAGAAAGTGCAACTGGGCATGCAAAAAACAAGCCCTCATATGGGTCTGTGAATGGAAATATAAAAGTATTTTAGAATGCGAGGAGTAAAAAACTAAAACACAAAAATAAAATTGGCTGTGCCATTAAGGTCAAAATGGGCTGAGACACATTTTTTGCACATCTGACCACTGTCACTTAAAGTATTAATAACTCTGGGAAGCTTTTCCAAATTATTCTGATTCCGATATAGTTTTTTTCGTGACATATTCTACATTATGTTAGTGGTAAATTTTCATTGTTACTTGCATCATTTCTTGGTGAAAATTTCAAAAATGTTTGTAAGGAAAATAGACATACCAAATAAATTATATATTGATTCACATATACAATATGTCTACGTTATGTTTGCATCATAAAGTTGACTTGTTTTTACTTTTGGAAGACATCAGAGGGCTTCCACAAAATTTTCAAAATCTGAATTTTTCAGGGACCAGTTCAGTTTTGAAGTGGATTTGAAGGGTCTTCATATTAGAAATACCCCATAAATGACCCCATTATAAAAACTGCACCCCTCAAAGTATTAAAAATGACATTCAGAACGTTTGTTTACCCTTTAGGTGTTTCACAGGAATAGCAGCAAAGTGAAGGAGAAAATTAAAAATCTTCTTTCTCTCAATTTCTCTCGAGTAAGGAAATACCTCATATGTGGTGCCAGAACAGCAAAAAAAAAAAAAAAAAAGCACATGGCACACTATTTAGGAAACTACACCTCTCAAGGAACGTAACAAGAGGTACAGTGAGCCTTAACACCCCACAGGTGTTTGACGACTTTTCATTCAAGTTGGATGTGTAAATGACATTTTTTTTTCACTAAAAAGCCTCCAGCTATTGCAAAACTACAACTCCTAGCATGCACTGTCTGCCATGGGGTCCTTTGGATAGGGGATAAGATGTTTAGGGCTGGAGTACCCCTTTAACACCTTGGGGACTGAGGGCATACCTGTAGGCCCTGGTCCCGCTCCCCTGCTATGATGGTGGCTCACAAGCTGACTCCACGTCATAGCCAGGTGGTCCCGGCGGCTATCAGCCGCCAGGATCCATGTCTAATGCCGGACATCACCAATCACTGTGATGCCTGGCATTAACCCTTTAGACGTGGCAATCTAAAGTGAAAGTAAAAGCTTCCAGGCAGCTCAGTCGTCTTGGCGACATGAACGGCTGAATGGAGGGGTAGGGTCCCTATCTGCCTCTTTCTTCGTCCGATTGGCAATTTGCTGCCCCATGCCAGCTCCGATAACACTGATAAATGCTATGCTATGGCATAGCATTGAACAGTATATGCAATTGGTAGATTGTATGTAATAGTCCCTATGGGGACAAAAAATTTTGTAAAAAAAAAAGATTGATAAGGGTGATTTAACCCCTTACCTATAAAAAGTTTGAATCACCTCCCTTTCCCATTTATAAAAAAAAAAAAAAAAAAAAAAGAAACATGAACCTTTGTGGCATCGCCGCATGCTAAATGCACGAACTATAAAAATATATTATTATTTAAACTGCATGGTCATTGGCGTATACGTAAAAAAATCCCAAAATCCAAAATTGCGTATTTTTGGTCATTTTGTGTACCCTAAAAAAAATAATAAAAGTGATCAAAACAAAAATGGTACTAAATGAAAACATCAGATCACTGCGCAAAAAATGAGCCAGCATACCGCCCCGTAAATGGAAAATTATAAAAGTTATAGGGGTCAGAAACATACTCATTTTGGTGCATGTAGTTCTAATTTTTTTGAAGTAGTAAAATAAAATAAAACCTACATAAATTAGGTATTCTCGTGACCGTATGGACCTACAGAATAAAGATAAGTTGTCATTCTTACCGAAAAGTGCACTGCATAGAATCGGAAGCCCCCAAAAGTTACAAAATGGCATTTCTTTTTCAATTTTGCCCCACAAATATATTTTTTTATCTGGTTTTGCCATAGATTGGGTGGTAAAATGATTGATGTCCTTACAAAGTAAAATTGGTGGCGCCAAAAAAAACCTCATATGAGTCTGTCGGTAGAAAATTGAAAGTGTTATTATTTTTTGAAGGTGAGGAGGAAAAAAACAAAAGTGCAAAAATGAAAAAATGGCCTAATCCTCAAAGGGTTAAGGGGTAAAACCTCTTAGTACAGCCAAATGGATGGTGGATGAGGATGCAGGGATGAATGGAGACTTATCAAAATCTGTTTAGAAGAACGGTGATGCAGTTGCCCATTGCAACCAATCAGATTGCTTTTTTAGTTTTCCACAGGCCTATTTAAAAATGAAAAAAGCGATCTGATTGGTTGCTATTGGCAAATGCACCACTTTTCCTCCATACAGGTCTTGATAAATCTCCCCCATGATAATCTTTCACAAATAGAAATTGATATTAGATCAACTCAAGGCAACAAAATGAGTGATTATTCATTTGACAACAAAAAAAAGGATTGGACATAGATAACTTGACCAATAAAATATCTTAGATTGTTAGAATGGAGATCTATGGGGTGATTTATCAAAACCTGTGCAGTGGGAAAGTGGAATAGTTGCACATAGCAACCAATCAGATTGCTTTTTTCAATTTTCACAGGCCTCTTTAACCCCTTCAGGACGGAGCCCATTTTGGCCTTAAGGACCGGAGCGTTTTTTGCACATCTGACCACTGTCACTTTAAACATTAATAACTCTGGAATGCTTTTAGTTATCATTCTGATTCCGAGATTGTTTTTTCGTGACATATTCTACTTTAACATAGTGGTAAATTTTTATCGATACTTGCATCCTTTTTTGGTGAAAAATCCGTAAATTTGATGAAAAATTTGAAAATTTCGCATTTTTCTAACTTTGAAGCTTTCTGCTTGTAAGGAAAATGGATATTACGAATACATTTTTTTTTGGTTCACATATACAATATGTCTACTTTATATTTGCATCATAAAATTGATGAGTTTTTACTTTTGGAAGACACCAGAGGGCTTCAACGGTCAGCAGCAATTTTCCGATTTTTCACAAAATTTTCAAACTCAGTATTTTTCAGGGACCAGTTCAGGTTTGAAGTGGATTTTTAGGGTCTTCATATTAGAAATACCCCATAAATGACCCCATTATAAAAACTACACCCCCCAAAGTATTCAAAATGACATTCAGTCAGCGTTTTAACCCTTTAGGTGTTTCACACGAATAGCAGCAAAGTGAAGGAGAAAATTCACAATCTTCATTTTTTACACTCGCATGTTCTTGTAGACCCAATTTTTGAATTTTTACAAGGGGTAAAAGGACAAAATTTTTACTTGTATTTGTAGCCCAATTTCTCTCAAGTAAGCACATACCTCATATGTCTATGTAAAGTGTTCGGCGGGCGCAGTAGAGGGCTCAGAAGGGAAGGAGCGACAAGGGGATTTTGGAGAGTACGTTTTTCTGAAATGGTTTTTGGGGGGCATGTTACCTTTAGGAAGCCCTTATGGTGCCAGAACAGCAAAAAAACCCCACATGGCATACCATTTTGGAAACTAGACCCCTCGGGGAATGTAACATGGGATAAAGTGAACCTTAATACCCCACAGGTGTTTCACGACTTTTGCAAATGTAAAAAATAAATAAAAAATTTTGCCTAAAATGCTTGTTTTCCCAAAAAAATTTTATTTTTAAAAAGGGTAATAGCAGAAAATACCCCTAAAAATTTGAAGCCCAATTTCTCCCGATTCAGAAAACACCCCATATGGGGGTGAAAAGTGCTCTGCTGGCGCACTACAGGTCTCAGAAGAGAAGGAGTCACATTTGGCTTTTTGAACGCAAATTTTGCTCTGGGGGCATGCCGCATTTAGGAAGCCCCTATGGTGCCAGGATAGCAAAAAAAAACCACATGGCATACCATTTTGGAAACTAGACCCCTCGGGGAACGTAACAAGGGGTTAAGTGAACCTTTATACCCCACAGGTGTTTCACGACTTTTGCATATGTAAAAAAATTTTTTTTTTTTTTACCTAAAATGCTTGTTTTCCCAAAAATTTTACATTTTTAAAAAGGGTAAAAGCAGAAAATACCCCCCAAAATTTGTAACACAATTTCTCCCGAGTACGGCGATACCCCATATGTGACCCTAAACTCTTGCCTTGAAATACGACAGGGCTCCAAAGTGAGAGCGCCATGCGCATTTGAGGCCTAAATTAGGGATTGCATAGGGGTGGACATAGGGGTATTCTACGCCAGTGATTCCCAAACAGGGTGCCTCCAGCTGTTGCAAAACTCCCAGCATGCCTGGACAGTCAACGGCTGTCCGACAATACTGGGAGTTGTTTTGCAACAGCTGGAGGCTCCATTCTGGAAACAGTGGTGTACCAGACGTTTTTCATTTTTATTGGGGAGGGGAGGGGGGCTGTGTAGGGGTATGTGTATATGTAGTGTTTTTTACTTTTTATTTTATTTTTTGTGTTAGTGTAGTGTAGTGTTTTTAGGGTACAGTCGCACGGGCGGGGGGTTCACAGTAGTTTCTCGCTGGCAATTTGAGCTGCAGCAGAAAGTTTGCGGCAGCTCAAATTTGCAGCCGGATACTTACTGTAAGCCTCCGCCCATGTGAGTGTACCCTGTGCGTTCACATTGGGGGGGGGACATCCAGCTGTTGCATAACTACAACTCCCAGCATGCCCGTTAGCTGTCGGTGACTGCTGAGAGTTGCAGTTTTGCAACAACTGTAGGCACACTGGTTATGTATCACGGAGTTTGTGACCTAACTCAGTGTTTCACAACCAGTGTGCCTCCAGCTGTTGCAAAACTACAACTCCCAGCATGTACGGTGCATGGTGTACGGTGACTGCTGAGAGTTGTAGTTTGCAACAGCTGGAGGCACACCGGTCGTGAAACACTGAGTTAGGTAAAAAAAAACTCTGAGTTTCACAATCAGTGTGCCTTCAGCTGTTGCAAAACTACAACTCTCAGCAGTCACCGACAGCCAACGGGCATGCTGGGAGTTGTAGTTATGCAACCAGCAGATGCACCACTACAACTCCCAGCATGCACTTTAGCTGTTTGTGCAAGCTGGGAGTTGTAGTTATACAACAGCTGAAGGTACACTTTTCCATAGAAAGAATGTGCCTCCAGCTGTTGCAAAACCATAAGTCCCAGCATGCCCATAAGGGAATGCTGGGAGTTGTGGTGGTCTGCCTCCTGCTGTTGCATAACTACAGCTCCCAGCATGCCCTTTTTGCATGCTGGGAGCTGTTGCTAAGCAACAGCAGGAGGCTGTCACTCACCTCCAACGATCCAGACGCTGCAGGTCAGTCCCGCCGCCGCAGCTGCTCCTGGGGCCCCGATCCCAACAGGGGCGCCCGGGGATCGGGGTCCCCAGCACCGGGGGTCGTCTTCCCGCACCCGCTCACGTCCTCCGGAAGAGGGGCGGAGCGGGTGCGGGAGTGACACCCGCAGCAGGCGCCCTGATTGGTCGGCCGGTAATCCGGCCGACGAATCAGGGCGATCGTGAGGTGGCACCAGTGCCACCTCACCCCTGCAGGCTCTGGCTGTTCGGGGCCGTCAGAGACGGCCCCGAACAGCCAGTAATTCCGGGTCACCGGGTCACTGGAGACCCGATTGACCCGGAATCGCCGCAGATCGCTGGACTGAATTGTCCAGCGATCTGCGGCGATCGCCGACATGGGGGGGCATAATGACCCCCCTGGGCAATATGCCGGGATGCCTGCTGAACGATTTCAGCAGGCATCCGGCTCCGGTCCCCAACCGGCTAGCGGTGGGGGCCGGAATTCCCACGGGCGTATGGATACGCCCTCGGTCCTTAAGGACTCGGGATTCAGGGCGTATCCATACGCCCTATGTCCTGAAGAGGTTAAAAATGAAAGAAGTAATCTGATTGGTTGCTATGGACAACTATTTCACTTTCCCACTGCACAGGTTTTGATAAATCGCCTCCTATATGTCTAGATGAACACATATCTGTATAGTCTCCTATATTGAACTCATGGGGGAGATTTATCAAAACCTGTCCAGAGGAAAAGTTGCTGAGTTGCCCATAGCAACCAATCAGATTGTTTCTTTCAGTTTTGAAAAGGCCTCTGAAAAATGAAACAAGTGATCTGATTGGTTGCCGTGGGCAACTCAGCAATGTTTCCTCTGAGAAGGTTTTGATAAATCTCCCCCCCTGTAAACTAAAGAGGAGTTTGTATGGTCCACCATTGCTGCCGTTGGGATCTGTTTATTGTGCATCCATACTACTATATAAGAAGCAATGTCCCATCTCCACAACTAATGTAGTTTAGCATGGTTGGAGGATCACTGGATCATCTGCTCTGGAACCACATGAGGGCTACAAATAAGGAGAAACAAAAGTAAGATACTTAGATATCCAGTAAGCATAAATATAGTAAGACAAGATCAAACCAAAGTCTTCTTGTTGTTTCAGGTGACTTTTCAGAACCAGCTGTCATGTGCGCACCTGAGGAATAACAGTATTCCTGACCATATTTCTTGTATTCTACATTTTCACCATATCCCTCCTCTGCAGGCACTACTTGTCAGTCTTCTTTAATCTCCAGAGAGGGCAGAGACTAGCTTCTATGATGTCCCTATACACAGCACAAAGCAAACAGAGAATATTCTGTTCTCCTGTCTCTTATCTCTCACACACACAAAGGCAAAACAGCCGACTTTATTCAAAGAGAGCCGTCTATTTCTCTGCATAGAAGTCAATGCAGAGAAATGAAGGGATCTCTGAGCCTGCTGGGAAGTGGAGAACAATGCCTCCTGCTTCCCCGGTTCATAAATCACCATTGCAGAGCATCTCAGGAGTGAGATGGGATGCAATCAAAAACTTTTCACATGTCACAAGTTGTTTTTATTGACAGTAACAATTGTTTCCCAAGTAGGGTGCCTCCAGATGTTCCAAAACTACAACTTTCAGCATGCTGGTTAAGAAACACTGGCATGGAGGGGCAACACTGTGAAAAGCAGTGTTTCCCAACCAGGATGATGCAAAACTACAGATCTCAGCCTGCCCAGGCAGTATTCTAGGAGTATCCTAGGATTTGTAGCATACCATCATCCTGGTTACAGTGTCGACCCTCCATACCAGTGTTTCCCAACCAGGATTAACTCCCAGCATGCTCGAGCAGCTAAATGCTGTCTGGGCATGCTGGGAGTTGTAGTTTTGCAACATCCTGGTTGGGAAACAGGGTCAACCCTCCACACCAGTGTTTCCCAACAAGGATGATGCGAAATCCTGACACTACCCTACACCACCAACTGAGCTTAGTCAGTGGTCAGTCAGGATATAACTATACAACTTCCTCTGTAGTATCCTCAGCAGATGATAAGTACTGGAAGGATTAAGATTTTTTAAATAGAAATCATTTACAAATCTGTTTAACTTTTTGGCACCAGTTGATTTTTAAAACAGGGCTATAGGTGCTGCAAGTATTCATAAAACAAGCTACTGACTGTATACCCAACTCATAATGACTAGCCAAATACAGTCCCACCATGTCACATGTGACCCAACTGTAAGTGTTTTGCCATTGTACCGCGTTTAAGACGTTTGGTATCTTGTAAGAAGGAAGGCGTTATCCTAGAGAGCGTCTTCAGCCGCTCTCCAGGATAATGCCTTCCTTCTTACTTTTGGTGCTTGTTCACACCTTTTAGTCAGAATTTTATTTTATTTATGTTTTATTATATTTTTTTTTCTTCCAGATTGGACCATGTGCACATATATTAGTAATTTTTTTTTCTTTTTTTCCTATATTGGAGCTTGTTCATACATATTAGTCAGAATTTTTTTTTCTCTAGATTGGTGCTTGTTCACACATATTAGTCAGAATTTTATTTTAGAAACAAAGCACCAGCGCTTCCACAGGAGTCTGTGGATATATATGATGCCCAGAGGGTCTGCTATCAGTATACAGTGGGGGAGAAAAAATATTTAGTCAGCCACCAATTGTGCAAGTTCTCCCACTTAAAAAGATAAGAGAGGCCTGTAATTTTCATCATAGGTATACCTCAACTATGAGAGACAGAATGGAGAAAAGAATACAGGAAATCACATTGTAGGATTTCTAATTAATTAATTGATAAATTCCTCGGTAAAATATGTATTTGGTCATCTACAAATAAGCAAGATTTCTGGCTCTCACAGACCTATAACTTCTTCTTTAAGTGTCTCCTCTGTTCTCCACTCGTTACCTGTATTAATGGCACCTGTTTGAACATTTTATCAGTATAAAAGACACCTGTCCACAACCTCAAACAGTCACATGTGTCCCCCTGCTTAAGCCAGTACATGTCTGGGCCCATCTGAAGTTTGCTAGAGAGCATTTGAATGATCCAGAAGAGGATTGGGCGAATATCATATGGTCAGATGAAACCAAAGTAGAACTTTTTGGTAAAAACTCAACTTGTCATGTTTGGAGGAGAAATAATGCTGAGTTGCATACAAAGAACATCATACCTACTGTGAAGCATGAGGATGGAAACATAGTAACATAGTTCATAAGGTTGAAAAAAGACCAGAGTCCATCAAGTTCAACCTATAACCCTACTGAGTTGATCCAGAGGAAGGCAAAAAAAAAACTCATACTAGAAGTAAAAATTCCTTCCTGACTCCAAATATGGCAGTCAGAATACATCCCTGGATCAACGTTCTATCCCTATAAATCTAGTATATCTAACTGGTGATGTTATTATTCTCCAAAAATGCATCCAGACCCCTTTTGAACTCTTTTATAGAGTTCACCATGACCACCTCCTCAGGAAGAGAATTCCACATTCTTACTGCTCTTACAGTAAAGAACCCCCGTCTGTGCTGGTGTAGAAACCTTCTTTCCTCTAAACGTAGAGGATGCCCCCTTGTTATAGATACAGTCCTGGGTATAAATAGATCTCTGTATGTCCCCCTGATATATTGATAAATAGTTATTAGGTCTCCCCTAAGCCTTCTTTTTTCTAAGCTAAATAACCTCAATTCTGATAATCTTTCTGTGTCCTGTAGTCCTCCCATTCCCCGTATTACTCTGGTTGCCCGTCTTTGAACCCTCTCCAGCTCCACTATATCTTTCTTGTATACTGGTGCCCAGTACTGTACACAGTATTCTATGTGTGGTCTGACTAGTGATTTGTACAGTGGTAGAATTATTTCCTTGTCGTGGGAATCTATGCCCCTATTGATGCATCCCATGGTTTTATTTGCCCTGGCAGCAGCTGCCCGACACTGGTCACTACAGCTACATTTACTCTTAACTAAGACTCCTAAGTCCTTTTCCATGTCAGTCGTCCCAAGTGTTCTCCCATATAATACATAATCCCAGCCCGGATTTTTCCTCCCCACGTGCATTACCTGACATTTATCAGTGTTGAACCTCAACTGCCACTTCTCAGCCCAAACCTCCAACCTATCCAGATCCATTTGTAACAGTTCACTGTCCTCTATTGTGTTTACCGCTTTACAGAGTTTAGTGTCATCTGCAAAGATTGCTACTTTACTATTAAACCCCTCTACAAGGTCATTAATGAATATATTAAATAGGACAGGACCCAAGACTGACCTCTGTGGTACCCCCACTAGTAACAGTGACTCAATCAGAATAAGTACCATTTATAACCACCCTCTGTTTCTTATCACTGAGCCAGTTACTTACCCACTTACACACATTCTCCCCCAGCCTAATCCTTCTCATTTTATGCACCAATCTTTTATGTGGCACCATATCAAATGCTTTGGAAAAATCCAGATATACAACATCCAGCGATTGCCCCTGGTCCAGTCTGGAGCTCACCTCCACATAAAAGCTGATCAGGTTAGTTTGACAGGACAGATCCCTCATAAAGCCATGATGATATGGAGTCATTCATTTATTTCATCAAGATATTCCAAAAAAGCATCCCTTAGAAAACACTCAAACAATTTACATACAACAGAGGTTGAACTAACAGGTCTATAATTCCCGGGGGTCACCTTTTGTCCCCTTATTAACCTGTTAAGGACCCTGAACGTATGGGTACGTCATGATTCCCGGTCCTGCGATATAACGCGGCGTCACGCGGTGACCCCGCATCATATCACGACGGGCACGGCATCATAGTGAAGCCGGGACCCGCCGCTAATAGCACGTGGCACTGATCGCGGTGCCGCGTGCTATTAAAGGAGTAGTCCAGTGGTGATTCAGTGGTGAGCAACTTATCCCCTATCCTAAGGATAGGGGATAAGTTGCAGATCGCGGGGGGTCCGACCGCTGGGGCCCCCTGCGATCTCCTGTACGGAGCCCCGACAGCCCGCGGGAAGGGGGCGTGTCGACCTCCGCACGAGGCGGCGGCCGACACGCCCCCTCAATACAACTCTATGGCAGAGCCGAAGCGCTGCCTTCGGCAATCTCCGGCTCTGCCATAGAGATGTATTGAGGGGGCGTGTCGGCCGCCGCCTAGTGCGGGGGTCGACACCCGCTATCTCGGCGGAGAGCCGGGGCCCCGTACAGAGAGATCGCGGGGGGCCCCAGCGGTCGGACCCCCCGCGATCTCAAACTTATCCCCTATCCTTAGGATAGGGGATAAGTTTTTCACCACTGGACTACCCCTTTAACCCTTTAGCCGCGTGCTCAAAGCTGAGCAGCACGGCTAAAAATGAAAGTGAAAGTTGCCGGTTTGCTCACGGAGCTGTTCAGGATCGCCGCGGCATAATCGCAGCATCCCGAACAGCTGTAGCACAGGGGGAGGTCTTCTTACCTTCTTCTGCGCTGTCCGATCGCCGAATGAATGCTTCAAGCCTGAGATCCAGGCTTGAGCAATCAATCGCCGAAAACACTGATTGATCCATTCGTATGGAGATGCATCAATCAGTGTTAAAGATCAGTTAATGCAATGTTATAGCCCCCTATGGGGGCTATAAAATTGCAAAAGAAAAGTGTAAAAAAATCATTAACCCTTTTTATCCCTTCCCCTAATAAAAGTTTGAATCACCCGGCATTTCCAAGAATAAAAAAAAACTGTGTAAATATAAATGAAAATAAACATATGTGGTATCGCCGAATGCGGAAATGTCCAAATGATAAAAATATACTGCTTTTTAAACCGCATATTCAATGGCGCATGTGCAAAAAAATTCCAAAGTCCAAAATAGCGCATTTTTGATCACTTTTTATACCACTAAAAAGTTAATAAAAAGTGATCAAAAAGTCTGATCAGAACACAAAAATCGTACCGCTAAAAACTTCAGATCACAGCACAACAAATGAGCCCTCATAGCGCCCAGAACCCAGAAAAATTAAATAGTTAGAGGGCTCAGAAAATGACAATTTTAAACGTATACATTTTCCTGCATGTATTCATGATTTTTTTCTGAAGTACGACAAAATCAAACCTATACAAGTAGGGTTTCATTTTAACCGTATGGACCTACAGAATAAAGTTAAGGTGTAATTTTTGGCGAAAAATGTACGGCGTAAAAACGGAAGCCCCCAAAACTTATAAAATAGTGTTTTTTCATAAATTTTGTTGCACATTGATTTTTTTTCCTGTTTCACCGTAGATTTTTGGGTAAAATGACTAATGTCATTACAAACTAGAATTAGTGACGCAAAAAATAAGACATCATATAGAATTTTAGGTGAAAATTTTAAAGAGTTATGATTTTTTAAAGTTAAGGAGGAAAAATTGAAAATGAAAAAACAGAAAAAGCCCGGGTCCATTTTGGCACCACATTTGCCATGCGCCAGTCCTGGGGAAAAGTCCCTGTTACTACAGGGTCCCAGATGATTAAAAATAGGGGTCTGTCTATTACATTACTTAATTCCTTTAGAACTCGAGGGTGAATGCTATCTGAACCTGGTGATTTGTATTTTGGACAGGTGACCTGTACTGGGGAGTTTACCTTATCACACTGTATTTCACCTGGCATTTCATTTTCCTTGGTGAATACAGTGGAGAAGAATTTGTTTAATATATTAGCTTTTTCCTGATCCCCGTCTATAATTTCTTCCTCATCATTTTAAAGGGCCTGAACTTTCATTTTTGACCTTTTTGCTATTTATATGGTTAAAGAACATTTTGGGGTTAGTTTTACTCTCTTGGGCTATAAGTCTTTCTGTCTCTATTTTTGCGGCTTTTATCTGTTTTTTACATGTTTTACATTTTTCTCTATTGCTTTTCAATGCTTCTTCACTGCCGTCCTGATTTAGTAGTTTAAATGCTTTATTTTGGTAATTTATTGCCCCCTTAACGTTTTTATTCATCCATATTGGTTTTCTTTTATTTGTGACCCTTTTATTCCCATAAGGTATATATTCCTTTATGAGATTGACAGGTCTCAGTCTTCCAGTTTATATCAGGATAGTGAAAGTCCACCATTATTATCACCTCATTCTGATTTGCTGCCTTGTTTATTTGCCTCAGTAATTGATCTTCTGCCTCTTCCATTGTGTTTGGTGGCTTATAGCAAACCCCTATCCGAATTTTTTTTTTTATCTCCATATATTTCTACCCATAATGACTCCACATTATTGTTTCCCTCCCATAAATCCTCCCGCAGTGCGGCCTTCAAACTGCACATCATGCTTTGGGGTTGTTTTTTTTACCAAGGGACCAGGATGACTGATCCGTGTAAAGGAAATAATGAATGGGGCCATGTATTGTGAAATTTTAATAGAAAACCTCCTTCCATCAGCAAGGGCATTGAAGATGAAACGTGGCTGGGTCTTTCAGCATGACAATGATCCCAAACACACGGCCCGGGCAATGAAGGAGTGGCTTTATGAGAAGCATTTCAAGGTCCTGGATTGGCCTAGCAAGTCTCCAGATCTCAACCCCAAAGTAAACCTTTGGAGGGATTTGAAAGTTTGTGTTGCCCAGCGACAGCCCCAAAACATCACTGCTCTAGAGGAGATCTGCATGGAGGAATGGGCCAAAATACCAGTAACAGTATGTGAGAACCTTGTGAAGACTTACAGAAAACGTTTGACGTCTGTCATTGCCAACAAAGAGTATATAGCAAAGTATTGAGATGGACTTGTTATTGACCAAATACTTATTTTCAACCATAATTTGCAAATGTGGATTTTTTTTTCTCATTGTGTCTCTCATAGTTGAGGTATACCTATGATGAAAACTACAGGCCTCTCTCATCTTTTTAAGTGGGAGAACTTGCACAATTGGTGGCTGACTAAATACTTTTTTTTCTCCACTGTATGTATATAGTCCCTGGTAACCATATATATATATATATATATATATATATATATATATATATATATAAAAAAAATGATATGTGAAAAATACCATATATATTTGTGTTGATGATAAAAAAAACATATATGTATAAAGGCACTTACACTTCCAGGATGTTATGTCGTCACCAAGTAGTAGTGGTGGGTGGTATCTTCATGTATAGAAAAGGATTGCAGGTCGCAGTAGCGATGATGATGTTAAACCTCTGTTTGGTTTGCAGGGTCTTCTTCTGCTATAGATTATACTCAGAACTCAAAAGTAAAAGCGATATGTAGGGATCGACCAATATCGTTTTTTTTAGGGCCGATACCGATAATCTGTGGCCTTTTAGGCCGATAGCCGATAACTTATACCGATATTCCGGTATAAGTTATCGGCTATTTCTCCACCCCCCAAGTAGCCGCTGCAGATCATTGATTTAAAGGGGGTGCTTTAAATCAATGAACTGTAGCGGCTTTGGCTGAATCAGAGACCACGCATTGCATCACACCGCACACTGCCGCTATCCTCCCCTACTCCCGCACCGCACACCGCCCCCACGCCCACCCCCACTGCCCCATTACCTCCCCTATCTCCGGTTTTATAATTACCTGTTCCCGGGGTCCGAGGTCCGCATTACTTCTGGCTCCCATCCTGCGCTGTCACTGTGCGCACTGACGGTGACGTCACATTGAGGACGTCACCACACTGCACAGCGCACAGCGTGATGCAGGACGCAGCAGGAGTCAGAAGTAGCGCGGGCCCCAGGCCCCGGGAACAGGTAATTATAGAACCGGGGATAGGGGAGGCAATGGAGGCAGCGTGCGGTGCGGTGGGAGGGGAGGCGGCAGCGTACGGTTCGGTGGGGGGCGGTGGTGCGGTGGGGGACGCAGGGGGCTGTATATTATCGGATTATCGGCAAGGTAATTGCCGATACCGATAATGTCAAAAATAGTGAATATCGGCCGATAATATCGGCCAAACCGATAATCGGTCGATCCCTAGCAATATGTTTGGCAATAGAACGGGAAACAGCCCAGGCCGGCAGCATCTCTACTGTTCCGCTTCTTGCTGGAAGGTAACGGTGTGATTCAAAGGTTCCTGTGATGTCACTTTGGAACAACTGAGGGAACAGAAGAGCAACCAATGCATTTCAAAAGCATCTGGCTCCCTTCATCTGGGATATTGCTGATTGTTCCTAATGGATTTTTATCAAATAAAAAAAAAATATATCCATTAGGAACAATCAGCAATATCCCCGATGAAGGAAACGCGTTGGGTGCTCTTTTGTTCCCTCAGTTGTTCCAAAGTGACGTCACAGGAATCTTTGAATCAAGCCGTTACCTTCAATTGGGAAGCGGAATGGTAGAGACGCCACCAGCCGGAGCATATCGCTTCCATTTCTGAGGATAATCTATAGGTGAAGAAGACCCTGCAAACCAAACAGCTGTTTAACATCATCATCGCTACTGCTACCTGTCCCAGGGAACGCTAGGTATTTTTCACATAGAATTTTATTTTATTTTTGTTAAATTTTTTTCCCATTTATTATTTATTTATTTTATATTTTTCTTCTAGATTGGACCTTGTGTACATATACAGTATTAGTTAATTATTCTTTTTTTCCCTCCTAGTTTGGAGCTTTTTCACACATATTAGTCAGAATTATTATTATTATTATTTTTTTTTATTCAAACGCAACATATGGACAGCATGGTGTTTTTTTGCTCTTTATGCTCTAGTATCATCATTACATGTTATTACCAATCTCTGTAACATCATATATATTTAAGCTATTGTAAATGTTTGTGGAATATTTTGTCACTGTTTACATTGGATTGGTATGTCATACATTTGTCTGGGATTTTTTAACAGGAAGCAACTTAGTGGTCATGTGAGCTTTTTTGCTTTTAAATAGCTGACGGCACATCTCTATTACATTTATGACTTTAAGACCACCATGGATGAAACGCGTCAGAGTTTTTAATCTATATCGTCTTGTATGGAACAAGCTTTTAAAGATTTACAAATAAAGCCTATTGTTTTAAGGAATCTGGCCAGCTGGAAACTTTCATGTGTTTTGCATTGCTGCTGTGGTTTTGCTCCAGACCATCCGTGTGGCAGATTTCCAATTCCCAGGTGAGAGCTGGTTTAGCACTGGAGTGCTAAATAATTTTCTATGATCACTTATATGGTATACAAATCCTGTGTACTGCTGGTATCTACTTCTACATGGTCCTGTATATGATCACTTACATGACAGACTCCAGAATCTTGCAAAAGCTGTTGTCTTTGATTGGTTGCCAAAAGTGCAAAGTTTCGGCTATAACTTAGGCTTTATTGTGCTTGACAAAGGTTAAGTTAGCCTAAACGTTGCACTTTTGGTAACCTATAAAAGACAGCAGCTTTTGCAAGATTCTGCAGTCTGCTACTTGAATGGTGTGACCTGTGGAACTGTGACTGTCTATGATCCGGATTGGCTTTCTGGAGTGTCACCTACATAGTAATTGGAACCAGTGTTGTCTTTTACTTCTTCTACATAACCACTTACATGGTATACAGATCCTGTGTACAGCTGGTATCTACTGCTATATGGTCCTGCAAATAATCACTTATGGTATACAGATCCTGTGTACAACTGGCATCTACTTCTAAATGGTAACTGTATGTAATCATTTATATGATTTACAGATGCTGTGCACAGCTGGTATCTACCTATATATAGACACTGTATGTTATCACTTATATGGTCTGCAGATCTTGTGTACAGATGGGGGGAGATATATCAAAATCTGTGCAAAGGAAAGTTGCCCAGTTGCCCATAGCAACCAGTCAGATTGCTTCTTTTATTTTGCAGAGGCTTTGTTAAAAATGAAAGAAGCAAGCTGATTGGTTGCTATGGGCAACTGGGCAACTTGTCCTCGAGACAGGTTTTGATAAATCTCCCCCATGGTATCTACCACTATATGGACACTGTATTGGGGAATACTCATCTGTGTATAGTGGTTTTATTTAGTACAGTATGGAAGTATTATCCAGTTATTGTGTGGTGGTATATATTTCCTCCTTGTAAACTGGTATTATTGGTCATGGAAAATTATCTTGCCTACATTAACATGTTGAGATATATATATATATATATATATATATATATATATATATATATATATATATATATATATATATATAATTTTATGTTGTGCATTTGGGGTTTGGCATGAGGAGGGATTTGGGTGGAATAGGGGTGTGACAGAGGTGTGACCAGGGGGTGGAAGTCTGGGGGGCCCTTGCTTTATTTGGTCTGGGGGCCCAGAGTGTTATCAGTCCGCCCCTGGCTCTGGCTCCAACAACTAAAGACTTAAGGGGAGATTTATCAAAGCCTGTGCAGAGGAAAAAATGCCCAGTTGCCCATGGCAACCAATCAGATTTCTTTTTTCATTTTTAACAAGGCCTCTGCAAAATGAAAGAAGTGACCTGATTGGTTGCTATGGGCAACTCAGCAACTTTTCCTCTGCACTGGTATTGACAAATACACAAATACAATTATTTTTTTTTGTTTCAGAGCATATGTTATGGAAAAATAAAAGGTGTCATTACAAAGTACATTTGGTCCCCCAAAAAACAAGCCCTCATATGGGTCTCTAGATGGGAAAAATAAAAAAGTTATAGTTATTGTAGTGCACGGAGGAAAAAATGAAAGTGCAAAACATTTTATTAAAGGAGAAATGCAGCTCTAAACTTTTAACTCAGTATACAAAATAGAAGGTTGCAGCAGCACTCTTGGTCAAAAAATGGAGGCACACTTTTTGATCAAAACATGTCCCCCATCCACCACGCAGTGGTGGCCCCTTGTCGGATGGGACCCTAATATGTTTAATCCACTCACCTCTGTGGGTATATGGACTCTGATGGGTGACATGCAGGATCCACTATCAATTTAAAAAAAGGGAGGGGTGCATGGCTAGAGAGGGTGCCACTCCCTCTACTTTGCAAAGCAAATACACAAAAAAGAAAAATAGCCAGCAATACTATACACGGGTGCACCCTGCTGTGGTAAATACAAAGTATACAAGAAATAAGGTGGCTGCAGCACTCATGGTCAAAAAATGGAGGCTCTTAGCACACTTTTTGATCAAAACGTGTCCCCCATCCACCACGCGGAGGTGGCCTTTTAACTCAAATAGTTCCTCGGCTGCAAAAACTATAAAAACTAACTTTAACTCCCCTTCCTACGCTCCCCTGTTGCGCCGGTATCTGCGTCCCGTTCCTCCAGCGCTGCTCAGCTTCCTGCTTCTTATGCTCGGAACGTCACACTGCAGTCAGCGTATCGCCAGCCACAGCGATGTCCCGCCTTGGCCCGTGATAGGCTGAGTGCACTGTCATGTAAAGAGCTGGCCCAATTTTGCTTGAAATAATTTTGTGTACCAGGACAAGTAGATTGTCATGAGGGACAAGTAGATTGTGCTCCGTTTTAGTCCCTTGGGCAAGTATTTTTCTTTTTTTTATTTCCACCTACCTGTGGCGCCATAAAAAAGTACATGAAATAAAAAATAGCTTTTAGAATGTGATGATTAACAAAAAGACAAAAACAATTTGGGCACTTTATCTTAAAGTGTTTTTAAGGCTACACATATGCTGTATTGCCATCATGACCCAGAATAATTTTTTCCATGATCACTTAAATGTTTATTCATATATTCCCCAATGGTTCTATAAAAAAAAATAAAAGCTACGCCCCCTCTCCTAGACATGAATAGAGGGGGCGTGACGTCACAAGGGGGCACGACGTTATGTCACGTCCCCTGTCATGGAAACCTGGAGGTTTCTGGAACTGAATACAATGCGGGTGCTGCAGGGAGATCGCAGGGGGCCCAAATTTTTGATCCCGGAATACACTTGTTGTATTATTGGACAAAAGCAGTAAATTATAATTCATATATATATATATATATATATATATATATATATATATATATATATATAAAGTGTTTTCACAGCAAGCGATGTTTCGACTAGGCTCTCCTAGTCTATTTCAAGCAGTGCACATTCACAAGGTATTCACACGTATAAATAGGGGTACCAATCGACTGATACCAAGAGTGCATTAATTACATCATTAAATATATACAGTTGAAAATCCAAAAATCCATTTCATGTAAACATCATAAATAAAGTGCATATATTAAAAAAAAAGTGCATAGTGCATTGCAGTGCATAAGAAACATTGTGCTCGTGTACAGTTAATATAGAAGCCTGTACTGCTGAAACTATGTAAACAAAACACATCTGTAAACATTCTCATTATGATTAGAGGGGCAGAGATAGCCAATCACTCACCCAATGCTGCAAAGATGAATTTAGATCGATATCGGCATCATAACAATGAATCTGCGCTTGCACGCATATACACATGTCGTGTCCGTAGTATATACAGAGGCTTCCGGGTTCACAGTTCCTATAGCCAATCGGCTCGCACGTCTGGTCGTATTACTCACGTGACCGCCGTGCGTATCTGTGTATTGACGTACGAAGAGGCAGACGTAGTCCGCGCCTGCGCACTTCATACTAAGAGCTCACAGGCATCATGTTTACTAAGGGCAACCCTGCCCACACTGTAGTAATAGTAACCCAGGTATGACAGTATTGTAATGTCCAATCAGGAGTGAATTTCTCTGCATACCAAGGGTCCTTTCACTCTTTATGTTTAGGGTCCCAATGTGTATCTCAATAAAGAAACACCACTTGTACCCCTATATCTGTGGGCACAGACACCCGGTCCCCCACTTTTATATGGTTGGTCCAAGGAGTCAGCCCGAAGTTTATTTTACCTGTGATCAATCATGGCTCATGTTGTCTGCTCATACCCCATCACGGGAACGAACTGACAAACGTGTCCATAGATCATATAGAACACTCATACGGACATACATACACACCCCACTGACCAGATAAGTCTGTCAAAGGGTCTCTATGTATAACAGCTTGTGTTCACCCCAGCAGAGATATGCCTGATACCACAAGAAAGTTATATTTAAAAAAAAAAAAAAAAAAAAAAAATCACTGATAACATACACAGGATTAATACAATTTTTTAAACACAAAATCACCAAAATTTACTGAAATAATTATTTTTAAGAGACACACAAAATTATTCTAATATCATTAGTTGAGTGTAGGATGTCTCCTCAATATCTGCAATAAAAAAAAGAAAAAATAATTATTAACACTAGCCCAAAAGAATGTGCATAAATATACCAATACAGACATAACTAAATAAAACTAACAATGGCCCCTACTGAAACTACCTATTCAATATCCTTGTGGAGGTTTTAAAATCCACATTTAACCCATTCGGCTTCAAAGAATTTAGCATAAAAATCCATCTCAATTCACATTTTTTGAAGATGGCTAGTCTGTCACCACCTTTCTTCAATATCGGAAAATGATCCAAGATCATGAACCTCAAATCTCGTTCTCCATGTCCCTTTTCAGTAAAATGACTTGAAACAGGAAGATCCATCTTTTTCTTCCTGATTGAGTAGTGATGCTGATTTAAATGGGTTTTTAGGTCCCATGTGGTCTCCCCCACATACAGGAAGCCACATGGGCACCACAGCACATATACGACATACGAGGTGTCACTCGTCATGTAAAATTTGATAGGATATGCAGCTCCTGTAGTGGGATGTGTGAACACGTCGCCCTTCTGCATAAGGCCACAATTCACACATCCCCTACAAAGAAAACACCCCTTTTTGGCCAGTGTTAAGTACCTCTGCGTACCTCCAGTTTTGGTAGAGACGTCAGCCCTCACCTGTCGATCTTTTAAGTTGGTGTTTCTCCTGAAGGACATTAATGGGTACTCTTTAAACTCCATTACATCAAATCCATCTTTAATCAAGTGCCAATGTCTACGTATAATATTTGACACTTCCCCTGAAAAATCATTGTAGGTGGTGACGAATGGTATACAAGAGTTAGAGATGTTACTTTTCCGTTTAGTCATTCCCTTGACAACTCTTTCTTTCTGTCTGAGAACCAATTGTTGTGGATAGCCCTTTTCCAGGAAGTTATCACCATTTTTTCCACCGCCACATTAAATCTCTCCTCATCCTTTACTATCCTTCTGGCCCTCAACAGCTGACTGTAAGGTAGACTTTCCACCATTGCTCGTGGATGGCAACTGTTGAATGTCAGAAGGGTATTGCTGTCAGTCTCCTTCGTGTAAAGGTCAGTCTCTATACGGTTGTCTCTCACTATAACCTTTACATCTAAGAAACTCACAAAGTCAGTCGAAGATGTCAATGTGAACTTAATGTCTCTGTTGATGGTATTCAAGTAGTTGTGGAATTCAGTCAATTCTGTCTCTGTTCCCACCCAAATGAGGAAGATGTCGTCAATATATCTCCACCACTTCAGGACATGCCTGAAGTGGTGGGATACGTAGATTGACGCCTCCTCAAGGTGGGCCATATAGATGTTTGCATTAGTGGGTGCCACGTTGCTCCCCATAGCGGTCCTCGGTTTCTGTACATAGAATATATCGTCAAACACAAAATAATTATTCTCGAGGATCAATCTGAGGAGCAACATGACAAAATCCACTTTCACATCTGAAAACCCTGCATTTACCAATGCAAGTCTCACAGCCTCTACACCTCCATCGTGTTGGATGGAGGTGTAGAGGCTCACAACATGAAAAGAGGCCACATAGGCCCAACTTGGCACAATCAAATTTTTTTCCAAGAAATCACCCGTGTCACGGATATAAGATCTAGTACCCACCGCAAATTTTCTTAGAATCCTGTCCAGAAACATGAAGATCTGGGAAGTAACTGAATTTCGGCCCGAAACAATGGGTCTCCCCGGCAGGCTTCTCTGATCTTTGTGGACCTTGGGTAAGAGATGAAGGAGAGGAGAGACTGGAAATAAAACAATCAAATAGTTTGATATCATCATCAATCAAATTTTTCTCCACCCGTTCCTCAATTACCCTTAGGATTTTCCTTTCTATCTCAGGCATTGGATATCTGGTGACACATTGATATACATTTGTGTCACTAAGTTTTCTATTGGCTTCACTTATGTACTGAGTGCGATCCATGACAACGGTTGCATCGCCTTTGTCTGCCCGTTTTATTATCAACTCTTTGTCATGGACCAACTCTGACAACAATTTAAATTCATCAAGTGTAATGTTCAGATTTTTCTTTCAGTTTCTCAAAATCACACCTCATACAGTCCCCAAATGTGTCCAGAGTGTGTGAGACTACTGTTGGCTGAAACTCACTTTTGTTCCTGAGACCATGATCACAAATATTAAGACTGCTCTGTTTATCAATCTCTCCATTCATATCAGGTGGAGCAGTTTCTTTGTTGTTAAACCACACTTTGAGTTTGTCTTCTTAGAAATTGTGAGAAGTCCAACTCTAGTTCAAAAAAATCAACCTTCTTTCTTGGACAAAAACTGAGTCCCTTGTTGAAAAGTTTAATTTGTTCCTCACTTAATGTTTTTGAAGAGATATTTATCACGGTACTTATTGTTGTCACGATGCCGGCTGGCAGGTAGTGGATCCTCTGTGCCAGAGAGGGATTGGCGTGGACCGTGCTAGTGGACCGGTTCTAAGCCACTACTGGTTTTCACCAGAGCCCGCCGCAAAGCGGGTTGGTCTTGCTGCGGCGGTAGTGACCAGGTCGTATCCACTAGCAACGGCTCACCTCTCTGGCTGCTGAAGATAGGCGCGGTACAAGGGAGTAGGCAGAAGCAAGGTCGGACGTAGCAGAAGGTCGGGGCAGGCAGCAAGGATCGTAGTCAGGGGCAACGGCAGAAGGTCTGGAAACACAGGCAAGGAACACACAAGGAACGCTTTCACTGGCACTAAGGCAACAAGATCCGGCAAGGGAGTGCAAGGGAAGTGAGGTAATATAGGGAAGTGCACAGGTGATTACCCTAATTGGAACCACTGCGCCAATCAGCGGCGCAGTGGCCCTTTAAATCGCAGAGACCCGGCGCGCGCGCGCCCTAGGGAGCGGGGCCGCGCGCGCCGGGACAGAACAGACGGGGAGCGAGTCAGGTAGGGGAGCCGGGGTGCGCATCGCGAGCGGGCGCTACCCGCATCGCGAATCGCATCCCGGCTGGCAGCGGGATCGCAGCGCCCCGGGTCAGAGGACGTGACCGGAGCGCTGCAGCGGAGAGAGTGAAGTGAGCGCTCCGGGGAGGAGCGGGGACCCGGAGCGCTCGGCGTAACAGTACCCCCCCCCTTGGGTCTCCCCCTCTTCTTGGAGCCTGAGAACCTGAGGAGCAGACTTTTGTCAAGGATGTTGTCCTCAGGTTCCCAGGATCTCTCTTCAGGACCACAACCCTCCCAGTCTACTAAAAAAAATTTTTTCCCTCTGACCTTTTTGGCAGCCAAAATTTCCTTGACCGAGAAGACGTCCGAGGAGCCGGAAACAGGAGTGGGAGGAACAGATTTGGGAGAAAAACGGTTGAGGATGAGTGGTTTGAGAAGAGAGACGTGAAAGGCATTAGGGATACGAAGAGAAGGAGGAAGAAGAAGTTTATAAGAGACAGGATTAATTTGACACAGAATTTTGAAAGGACCAAGATAGCGTGGTCCCAACTTGTAGCTAGGGACACGGAAGCGGACATATTTAGCGGAGAGCCATACCTTGTCTCCAGGGGAAAAAACGGGGGGAGCTCTTCTTTTCTTATCCGCGAACCTCTTCATGCGTGAAGAAGCCTGTAAGAGAGAATTTTGGGTCTCTCTCCATATAATGGAAAGGTCACGAGAAATTTCATCCACAGCGGGCAGACCAGAGGGCAAGGGGGTAGGGAGGGGGGGAAGAGGGTGACGGCCGTACACCACGAAAAATGGGGATTTGGAGGAAGATTCAGAGACCCTGAAGTTATACGAGAATTCGGCCCATGGAAGGAGATCTGCCCAGTCATCCTGGCGGGAGGAAACAAAATGTCGCAAATAATCACCCAAGATCTGGTTAATTCTTTCTACTTGTCCATTGGACTGGGGATGATATGCAGAGGAAAAATTTAATTTAATCTTGAGTTGTTTACAGAGAGCCCTCCAGAATTTAGACACGAATTGGACACCTCTATCCGAGACAATCTGCGTAGGCAACCCGTGAAGACGAAAAATGTGTACAAAAAATTGTTTAGCCAACTGAGGCGCAGAAGGAAGACCAGGAAGAGGGATGAAATGTGCCATTTTGGAGAATCGATCAACGACCACCCAAATAACAGTGTTGCCACGGGAAGGGGGTAAATCAGTAATAAAATCCATACCAATCAGAGACCAAGGCTGTTCGGGGACAGGCAGAGGATGAAGAAAACCAGCGGGCTTCTGGCGAGGAGTCTTATCCCGGGCACAGATAGTGCAGGCTCGCACAAAGTCCCCAACATCCGTCTCCAGAGTCGGCCACCAATAGAAGCGGGAGATGAGTTGCACAGATTTCTTGATGCCCGCATGACCTGCGAGATGGGAGGAGTGACCCCATTTGAGGATTCCGAGGCGTTGGCGTGGAGAAACAAAGGTCTTTCCTGGAGGAGTCTGCCTGATGGAGGCAGGAGAAGTAGAGATCAGGCAGTCAGGTGGAATGATGTGTTGCGGAGGGAGATCAACTTCTGAGGCATCCGAGGAACGAGAGAGAGCATCGGCCCTAATGTTCTTATCGGCAGGACGAAAGTGAATCTCAAAATTAAATCGGGCAAAGAACAGAGACCACCGGGCCTGGCGAGGATTCAGCCGTTGGGCAGACTGGAGGTAGGAGAGGTTCTTGTGGTCGGTGTAGATAATAACAGGAAATCTTGATCCCTCCAGCAGATGCCTCCATTCCTCAAGTGCTAACTTAATGGCTAGAAGCTCTCGATCCCCGATGGAGTAGTTCCTCTCCGCTGGAGAGAAGGTCCTAGAGAAAAAACCACAAGTGACAGCATGCCCGGAAGAATTTTTTTGTAGAAGAACAGCTCCAGCTCCCACTGAGGAGGCATCAACCTCCAATAGGAAGGGTTTGGAAGGGTCAGGTCTGGAGAGCACGGGAGCCGAAGAAAAGGCAGACTTGAGTCGTTTAAAGGCGTCTTCTGCTTGAGGAGGCCAGGACTTGGGATCAGCATTTTTTTTGGTTAAAGCCACGATAGGAGCCACAATGGTAGAAAAATGTGGAATAAATTGCCTGTAATAATTGGCGAACCCCAAAAAGCGTTGGATAGCACGGAGTCCGGAGGGGCGTGGCCAATCTAAGACGGCAGAGAGTTTGTCTGGATCCATCTGTAGTCCCTGGCCAGAGACCAAATATCCTAGAAAAGGAAGAGATTGGCATTCAAACAGACATTTCTCAATTTTGGCATAGAGTTGGTTGTCACGAAGTCTCTGAAGAACCATACGGACATGCTGGCGGTGTTCTTCTAGATTGGCAGAAAAAATTAGGATATCGTCCAGATATACAACAACACAGGAGTATAACAGATCACGAAAAATTTCATTGACAAAGTCTTGGAAGACGGCAGGGGCATTGCACAGTCCAAAGGGCATGACCAGATACTCAAAGTGTCCATCTCTGGTGTTAAATGCCGTTTTCCACTCGTCCCCCTCTCTGATGCGGATGAGGTTATAGGCGCCTCTTAAGTCCAATTTAGTGAAGATGTGGGCACCTTGGAGGCGATCAAAGAGTTCAGAGATGAGGGGTAAGGGGTAGCGGTTCTTAACCGTGATTTTATTAAGACCGCGGTAGTCAATGCAAGGACGTAGGGAGCCATCTTTTTTGGACACAAAGAAAAATCCGGCTCCGGCAGGAGAGGAGGATTTACGGATAAAGCCCTTTTTTAGATTCTCCTGGACGTATTCGGACATGGCAAGAGTCTCTGGGGCAGAGAGAGGATAAATTCTGCCCCGGGGTGGAGTAGTGCCCGGGAGGAGGTCGATAGGGCAATCATAAGGCCTGTGAGGAGGTAGAGTCTCAGCTTGTTTTTTGCAGAAAACATCCGCGAAGTCCATATAGGCCTTAGGGAGACCGGTTACAGGAGGAACCACAGAGTTACGGCAAGGGTTACTGGGAACCGGTTTTAGACAGTTCTTGGAACAAGAGGACCCCCAACTCTTGATCTCCCCAGTGGACCAATCCAGGGTTGGGGAATGAAGTTGAAGCCAGGGAAGTCCAAGGAGAATTTCTGAGGTGCAATTGGGGAGGACCAAAAGTTCAATCCTCTCATGATGAGATCCGATGCTCATAAGAAGGGGCTCCGTGCGGAAACGTATGGTACAGTCCAATCTTTCATTATTTACACAATTGATGTAGAGGGGTCTGGCGAGACTGGTCACCGGGATGTTGAACCTGTTGACGAGAGAGGCCAAAATAAAATTTCCTGCAGATCCAGAGTCCAAGAAGGCCACAGCAGGGAAGGAGAAGGCAGAGGCAGACATCCGCACAGGCACTGTAAGACGTGGAGAAGCAGAGTAGACATCAAGGACTGTCTCACCTTTGTGCGGAGTCAGCGTACGTCTTTCCAGGCGGGGAGGACGGATAGGACAATCCCTCAGGAAGTGTTCGGTACTAGCACAGTACAGGCAGAGGTTCTCCATACGGCGTCGTGTCCTCTCTTGAGGTGTCAGGCGAGACCGGTCGACCTGCATAGCCTCCACGGCGGAAGGCACAAGAACAGATTGCAGGGGACCAGAGGAGAGAGGAGCCGAGGAGGAGAAACGCCTCGTGCGAACAGAGTCCATATCTTGGCGGAGTTCCTGACGCCTTTCGGAAAAACGCATGTCAATGCGAGTGGCTAGGTGAATAAGTTCATGTAGATTAGCAGGAATTTCTCGTGCGGCCAGAACATCTTTAATGTTGCTGGATAGGCCTTTTTTGAAGGTCGCGCAGAGGGCCTCATTATTCCAGGACAATTCTGAAGCAAGTGTACGGAACTGTACGGCATACTCGCCAACGGAAGAATTACCCTGGACCAGGTTCAACAGGGCAGTCTCAGCAGAAGAGGCTCGGGCAGGTTCCTCAAAGACACTTCGGATTTCCGAGAAGAAGGAGTGTACAGAGGCAGTGACGGGGTCATTGCGGTCCCAGAGCGGTGTGGCCCATGACAGGGCTTTTCCGGACAGAAGACTGACTACGAAAGCCACCTTAGACCTTTCAGTGGGAAACAGGTCCGACATCATCTCCAGATGCAGGGAACATTGGGAAAGAAAGCCACGGCAAAACTTAGAGTCCCCATCAAATTTATCCGGCAAGGATAAGCGTATCCCAGGAGCGGCCACTCGCTGCGGAGGAGGTGCAGGAGCTGGCGGAGGAGATGACTGCTGAAGCTGTGGTAGTAACTGTTGTAGCATAACGGTCAGTTGAGACAGCTGTTGGCCTTGTTGCGCTATCTGTTGTGACTGCTGGGCGACCACCGTGGTGAGGTCAGCGACAACTGGCAGAGGAACTTCAGCGGGATCCATGGCCGGATCTACTGTCACGATGCCGGCTGGCAGGTAGTGGATCCTCTGTGCCAGAGAGGGATTGGCGTGGACCGTGCTAGTGGACCGGTTCTAAGCCACTACTGGTTTTCACCAGAGCCCGCCGCAAAGCGGGTTGGTCTTGCTGCGGCGGTAGTGACCAGGTCGTATCCACTAGCAACGGCTCACCTCTCTGGCTGCTGAAGATAGGCGCGGTACAAGGGAGTAGGCAGAAGCAAGGTCGGACGTAGCAGAAGGTCGGGGCAGGCAGCAAGGATCGTAGTCAGGGGCAACGGCAGAAGGTCTGGAAACACAGGCAAGGAACACACAAGGAACGCTTTCACTGGCACTAAGGCAACAAGATCCGGCAAGGGAGTGCAAGGGAAGTGAGGTAATATAGGGAAGTGCACAGGTGATTACCCTAATTGGAACCACTGCGCCAATCAGCGGCGCAGTGGCCCTTTAAATCGCAGAGACCCGGCGCGCGCGCGCCCTAGGGAGCGGGGCCGCGCGCGCCGGGACAGAACAGACGGGGAGCGAGTCAGGTAGGGGAGCCGGGGTGCGCATCGCGAGCGGGCGCTACCCGCATCGCGAATCGCATCCCGGCTGGCAGCGGGATCGCAGCGCCCCGGGTCAGAGGACGTGACCGGAGCGCTGCAGCGGAGAGAGTGAAGTGAGCGCTCCGGGGAGGAGCGGGGACCCGGAGCGCTCGGCGTAACAATTGTCTCTTGTTTGCAGATTTGTTCTGTGGGTTCTTGCGGCTTCTTGTTCTTCCTGGTCCTTGGTGCTTCCTTTCTCCCCTCCTGTGTTGTCCACTTCGGGTTTTCTTTGTCCTAAAAAAGTAAGAAAATTTGTATCATCCACATTTTACAATGCATTTCTGCCTCTAGGTGTTTCTGGGGTTTGTCTAGGGTGCTTGTTTCTTTTTGGATAAGTAAATGTAACTCCCCAGTTATATACTATGCCTGTGGCATAATCTTGTGCATCCCAGGGCAACTTACTCTTCTTAACATCTTCTAATTCGCTTCAGTGTTTCAGCAGAAATTCATTTTGTTTGGTAAACAGATTATCACACTCATTATTTGGCATAGAATTCTTGATTAAGGACTCTACTTCAGTAACTGATTTTTTTACACTGGATATATCCTGCTGTAGAAATCCAATCTGGAGTAATATCAAATCAAGGGCATATTTGTTTGAGATTTATATTTCTGACAAAAGTCCATATCATTCATATATCATATCATGTGCTTGCTCTTGTCTTTGAACGCATACCCCTAGGTATGCGTTGGGTTCTATGATACTCGGCTAACATAGTTAAATGCAACTGAAGACTCAATAATTTCTTAGTAATAGCTTCATATGTAAAAAGGCAGAATCTTCAGAGACTCCTGCCAGAATCCTAGCCGCATCTGCATCAGTATAAGAGAAAACACTATTGGTAGATGTAGGTAACATACCAGGAGTGATAGTAGAAATATCAAATGGCGAATCCATCTTTACTCACGTAGGTGGACATCACAGGAGGGTGCACATTCCAGGACCTTCAAACAGCAAATAGGGAATAGAACAGCACACCTGAAACAATGCCAGATAGAGGTTTGGTGCACGCAGCTTCTGGGGCTGTGGTCAAAAGCCCACCATTTGAATACAAAAAGAAAATCTTGCAGCAGCACACAGATGAAGTGAAAAAAGAGTGATTTAATCCATAAAAAGTGTTTTCACAGCAAGCGACGTTTCGACTAGACTCTCCTAGTCTTTTTCAAACAGTGCACATTCACAAGGTATTCACACATATAAATAGGGGTACCAATCAACTGATTGGGGTGGAGAAAAATTTGATTGATAATGATACCAAATAGTATTTGATTGTTTTATTTCCAGTTACTCCTCTCCTTTATTTGTTACCCAAGGTCCACAAAGATCGGAGAAGCCCGCCGGGGAGACCCATTGTTTCGGGCCAAAATTCAGTTACTTCCCGGATCTCCATGTTTCTGGAAAGGATTCTAAGAAAATTTGTGGTGGGTACTAGATCTTATATCTGTGACATGGGTATTTTCTTGTAAAAATTTTCAAATTTGATTTTGCCAAGTGGGGCTTATGTGGCCTCTTTTGATGTTGTGAGCCTCTACACCTCCATCCAACATGATGGAGGTGTAGAGGCTGTGAGACTTCCATTGGTAAATGCAGGGTTTTCAGATGTGAAAGTGGATTTTGTCACGTTGCTCCTCAGATTGGTCCTCGAGAATAATTATTTTATATTTGACGATAAATTCTATGTACAGAAACAGGGGACCGCTATGGGGAGCAACGTGGCACCCACATATGCAAACATCTATGTGGCCCACCTTGAGGAGGCGTCAATCTACGTATCCCACCACTTCAGGCATGTCTTGAAGTGGTGGAGATATATTGATGACGTCTTCCTCATTTGGGTGGGAACAGAGACAGAATTGACTGAATTCCACAACTACTTGAAAACCATCGACAGAGACATTAAGTTCACATTGACATCTTCGACTGACTTTGTGAGTTTCTTAGATGTAAAGGTTATAGTGAGAGACAACCGTATAGAGACTGACCTTTACACGAAGGAGACTGACAGCAATACCCTTCTGACATTCAACAGTTGCCATCCACGAGCAATGGTGGAAAGTCTACCTTACAGCCAGCTGTTGAGGGCCAGAAGGATAGTAAAGGATGAGGAGAGATTTAATGTGGCGGTGGAAAAAATGGTGATAACTTCCTCGAAAGGGGCTATCCACAACAACTGGTTCTCAGACAGAAAGAAAGAGTTGTCAAGGGAATGACTAAATGGAAAAGTGACATCTCTAACTCTTGTATACCATTCGTGTTCACACATCCCACTACAGGAGCTGCATATTCTATCAAATTTTACATGACGTGTGACACCTCGTATGTCATGTATGTGCTGTGGTGCCCATGTGGCCTCCTCTATGTGGGGGAGACCACATGGGACCTAAATACCAATTTAAATCAGCATCGTCACTCAATCAGGAAGAAAAAGATGGATCTTCCTGTTTCAAGTCATTTTACTAAGAAGGGACATGGAGAACGAGATTTGAGGTTCATGATCTTGGATCATATTCCGATATTGAAGAGAGGTGGTGACAGATAAGTCATCCTCAAAAAATTTGAATTGAGATGGATTTTTATGCTAAATTCTTTGAAGCCAAATGGGTTAAATGTGGATCTTAAAACCTCCACAAGGATATTGAATAGGTAGTTTCAGAAGGGGCCATTGTTAGTTTTATTTAGTCATGTCTGTATTGGTATATTTCTGCACATTCCTTGGGGCTAGAGTTATTAACTATTTTTTTTATTTTTTTTACTGCAGATATTGAGGAGACATCCTACACTTTAAATTTTGGTGATTTTGTGTTTAGTAAATTGTATTAATCCTATGTATGTTATCAGTGAATTCTGGGTTCAGGCTTTTTTTTTGAAAAATATAACTTTCTTGTGGTGTCAGGCATATCTCTGCTGGGGTGAACACAAGCTGTTATACATAGAGACCCTTTGACAGACTTATCTGGTCAGTGGGGTGTGTATGTATGTCCGTATGAGTGTTCTATATGATCTATGGACACGTTTGTCAGTTCATTCCCGTGATGGGGTATGAGCAGACAACTTGAGCCATGTTTGATCACAGGTAAAAGAAACTGCGGGTTGACTCTTTGGACCAACCATAAAAAAGTGGGAGACCGGGTTTCTGTGCCCACAGATATAGGGGTACAAGTGGCGTCTCTTTATTGAGATACACATTGGGACCCTAAACATAAAGAGTGAAAAGATCCTTGGTATGCAGAGAAATGCACTCCTGATTGGACATTACAATATTGTCATACCTGGGTTACTATTACTACAGTGTGGGCAGGGTTGCCCTTAGTAGACATGATGCCTGTGAGTTCTTATCTTCAATACACAGATACGCATGGCGGTCACATGAGTAACGCGATCAGACGTGCAAGCTGATTGGCTATAGGAACTGTGAACCCGGAAGCCGCTGTATATACTATGGACACCAAATGTGTATATGTGCGCAAGCGCAGATACGTTGTTATGATGCCGATATCGGTCTAAATTCATCTTTGCAGCATCGGGTGAGTGTTTGGCTATCTCTGCCTCTCTAATCATAATGAGAATGTTTACAGAAGGGTTTTGTTTACATAGTTTCAGCAGTACTGGCTTTTAACTATATTAACTGTACTCGAGCACAATGTTTCTTATACACTGTAAATGTCACGATGCCGGCTGGCAGGTAGTGGACCCTCTGTGCCAGAGAGGGATTGGCGTGGACCGTGCTAGTGGACCGGTTCTAAGCCACTACTGGTTTTCACCAGAGCCCGCCGCAAAGCGGGATGGTCTTGCTGCGGCGGTAGTGACCAGGTCGTATCCACTAGCAACGGCTCACCTCTCTGGCTGCTGAAGATAGGCGCGGTACAAGGGAGTAGGCAGAAGCAAGGTCGGACGTAGCAGAAGGTCGGGGCAGGCAGCAAGGATCGTAGTCAGGGGCAACGGCAGAAGGTCTGGAAACACAGGCAAGGAACACACAAGGAACGCTTTCACTGGCACTAAGGCAACAAGATCCGGCAAGGGAGTGCAAGGGAAGTGAGGTAATATAGGGAAGTGCACAGGTGAAAACCCTAATTGGAACCACTGCGCCAATCAGCGGCGCAGTGGCCCTTTAAATCGCAGAGACCCGGCGCGCGCGCGCCCTAGGGAGCGGGGCCGCGCGCGCCGGGACAGAACAGACGGGGAGCGAGTCAGGTAGGGGAGCCGGGGTGCGCATCGCGAGCGGGCGCTACCCGCATCGCGAATCGCATCCCGGCTGGCAGCAGGATCGCAGCGCCCCGGGTCAGAGGACGTGACCGGAGCGCTGCAGCGGAGGGAGTGAAGCGAGCGCTCCGGGGAGGAGCGGGGACCCGGAGCGCTCGGCGTAACAGTACCCCCCCCCTTGGGTCTCCCCCTCTTCTTGGAGCCTGAGAACCTGAGGAGCAGACTTTTGTCAAGGATGTTGTCCTCAGGTTCCCAGGATCTCTCTTCAGGACCACAACCCTCCCAGTCTACTAAAAAAAAATTTTTCCCTCTGACCTTTTTGGCAGCCAAAATTTCCTTGACCGAGAAGACGTCCGAGGAGCCGGAAACAGGAGTGGGAGGAACAGATTTGGGAGAAAAACGGTTGAGGATGAGTGGTTTGAGAAGAGAGACGTGAAAGGCATTAGGGATACGAAGAGAAGGAGGAAGAAGAAGTTTATAAGAGACAGGATTAATTTGACACAAAATTTTGAAAGGACCAAGATAGCGTGGTCCCAACTTGTAGCTAGGGACACGGAAGCGGACATATTTAGCGGAGAGCCATACCTTGTCTCCAGGGGAAAAAACGGGGGGAGCTCTTCTTTTCTTATCCGCGAACCTCTTCATGCGTGAAGAAGCCTGTAAGAGAGAATTTTGGGTCTCTCTCCATATAATGGAAAGGTCACGAGAAATTTCATCCACAGCGGGCAGACCAGAGGGCAAGGGGGTAGGGAGGGGGGGAAGAGGGTGACGGCCGTACACCACGAAAAATGGGGATTTGGAGGAAGATTCAGAGACCCTGAAGTTATACGAAAATTCGGCCCATGGAAGGAGATCTGCCCAGTCATCCTGGCGGGAGGAAACAAAATGTCGCAAATAATCACCCAGGATCTGGTTAATTCTTTCTACTTGTCCATTGGACTGGGGATGATATGCAGAGGAAAAATTTAATTTAATCTTGAGTTGTTTACAGAGAGCCCTCCAGAATTTAGACACGAATTGGACCCCTCTATCCGAGACAATCTGCGTAGGCAACCCGTGAAGACGAAAAATGTGTACAAAAAATTGTTTAGCCAACTGAGGCGCAGAAGGAAGACCAGGAAGAGGGATGAAATGTGCCATTTTGGAGAATCGATCAACGACCACCCAAATAACGGTGTTGCCACGGGAAGGGGGTAAATCAGTAATAAAATCCATACCAATCAGAGACCAAGGCTGTTCGGGGACAGGCAGAGGATGAAGAAAACCAGCGGGCTTCTGGCGAGGAGTCTTATCCCGGGCACAGATAGTGCAGGCTCGCACAAAGTCCCCAACATCCGTCTCCAGAGTCGGCCACCAATAGAAGCGGGAGATGAGTTGCACAGATTTCTTGATGCCCGCATGACCTGCGAGATGGGAGGAGTGACCCCATTTGAGGATTCCGAGGCGTTGGCGTGGAGAAACAAAGGTCTTTCCTGGAGGAGTCTGCCTGATGGAGGCAGGAGAAGTGGAGATCAGGCAGTCAGGTGGAATGATGTGTTGCGGAGGGAGATCAACTTCTGAGGCATCCGAGGAACGAGAGAGAGCATCGGCCCTAATGTTCTTATCGGCAGGACGAAAGTGAATCTCAAAATTAAATCGGGCAAAGAACAGAGACCACCGGGCCTGGCGAGGATTCAGCCGTTGGGCCGACTGGAGGTAGGAGAGGTTCTTGTGGTCGGTGTAGATAATAACAGGAAATCTTGATCCCTCCAGCAGATGCCTCCATTCCTCAAGTGCTAATTTAATGGCTAGAAGCTCTCGATCCCCGATGGAGTAGTTCCTCTCCGCTGGAGAGAAGGTCCTAGAGAAAAAACCACAAGTGACAGCATGCCCGGAAGGATTTTTTTGTAGAAGAACAGCTCCAGCTCCTACTGAGGAGGCATCAACCTCCAATAGGAAGGGTTTGGAAGGGTCAGGTCTGGAGAGCACGGGAGCCGAAGAAAAGGCAGACTTGAGTCGTTTAAAGGAGTCTTCTGCTTGAGGAGGCCAGGACTTGGGATCAGCATTTTTCTTGGTTAAAGCCACGATAGGAGCCACAATGGTAGAAAAATGTGGAATAAATTGCCTGTAATAATTGGCGAACCCCAAAAAGCGTTGGATAGCACGGAGTCCGGAGGGGCGTGGCCAATTTAAGACGGCAGAGAGTTTGTCTGGATCCATCTGTAGTCCCTGGCCAGAGACCAAATATCCTAGAAAAGGAAGAGATTGGCATTCAAACAGACATTTCTCAATTTTGGCATAGAGTTGGTTATCACGAAGTCTCTGAAGAACCATACGGACATGCTGGCGGTGTTCTTCTAGATTGGCAGAAAAAATTAGGATATCGTCCAGATATACCACAACACAGGAGTATAACAGATCACGAAAAATTTCATTGACAAAGTCTTGGAAGACGGCAGGGGCATTGCACAGTCCAAAGGGCATGACCAGATACTCAAAGTGTCCATCTCTGGTGTTAAATGCCGTTTTCCACTCGTCCCCCTCTCTGATGCGGATGAGGTTATAGGCGCCTCTTAAGTCCAATTTAGTGAAGATGTGGGCACCTTGGAGGCGATCAAAGAGTTCAGAGATGAGGGGTAAGGGGTAGCGGTTCTTAACCGTGATTTTATTAAGACCGCGGTAGTCAATGCAAGGACGTAGGGAGCCATCTTTTTTGGACACAAAGAAAAATCCGGCTCCGGCAGGAGAGGAGGATTTACGGATAAAGCCCTTTTTTAGATTCTCCTGGACGTATTCGGACATGGCAAGAGTCTCTGGGGCAGAGAGAGGATAAATTCTGCCCCGGGGTGGAGAAGTACCCGGGAGGAGGTCGATAGGGCAATCATAAGGCCTGTGAGGAGGTAGAGTCTCAGCTTGTTTTTTGCAGAAAACATCCGCGAAGTCCATATAGGCCTTAGGGAGACCGGTTACTGGAGGAACCACAGAGTTACGGCAAGGGTTACTGGGAACCGGTTTTAGACAGTTCTTGGAACAAGAGGACCCCCAACTCTTGATCTCCCCAGTGGACCAATCCAGGGTTGGGGAATGAAGTTGAAGCCAGGGAAGTCCAAGGAGAATCTCCGAGGTGCAATTGGGGAGGACCAAAAGTTCAATCCTCTCATGATGAGATCCGATGCTCATAAGAAGGGGCTCCGTGCGGAAACGTATGGTACAGTCCAATCTTTCATTATTTACACAATTGATGTAGAGGGGTCTGGCGAGACTGGTCACTGGGATGTTGAACCTGTTGACGAGAGAGGCCAAAATAAAATTTCCTGCAGATCCAGAGTCCAAGAAGGCCACTGTAGAGAAGGAGAAGGCAGAGGCAGACATCCGCACAGGCACAGTAAGACGTGGAGAAGCAGAGTAGACATCAAGGACTGTCTCACCTTTGTGCGGAGTCAGCGTACGTCTTTCCAGGCGGGGAGGACGGATAGGACAATCCCTCAGGAAGTGTTCGGTACTAGCACAGTACAGGCAGAGGTTCTCCATACGGCGTCGTGTCCTCTCTTGAGGTGTCAGGCGAGACCGGTCGACCTGCATAGCCTCCACGGCGGGAGGCACAGGAACAGATTGCAGGGGACCAGAGGAGAGAGGAGCCGAGGAGACGAAACGCCTCGTGCGAACAGAGTCCATATCTTGGCGGAGTTCCTGACGCCTTTCAGAAAAACGCATGTCAATGCGAGTGGCTAGGTGAATAAGTTCATGTAGATTAGCAGGAATTTCTCGTGCGGCCAGAACATCTTTAATGTTGCTGGATAGGCCTTTTTTGAAGGTCGCGCAGAGGGCCTCATTATTCCAGGACAATTCTGAAGCAAGTGTACGGAATTGTACGGCATACTCGCCAACGGAAGAATTACCCTGGACCAGGTTCAACAGGGCAGTCTCAGCAGAAGAGGCTCGGGCAGGTTCCTCAAAGACACTTCGGATTTCCGAGAAGAAGGAGTGTACAGAGGCAGTGACGGGGTCATTGCGGTCCCAGAGCGGTGTGGCCCATGACAGGGCTTTTCCGGACAGAAGACTGACTACGAAAGCCACCTTAGACCTTTCAGTGGGAAACAGGTCCGACATCATCTCCAGATGCAGGGAACATTGGGAAAGAAAGCCACGGCAAAACTTAGAGTCCCCATCAAATTTATCCGGCAAGGATAAGCGTATCCCAGGAGCGGCCACTCGCTGCGGAGGAGGTGCAGGAGCTGGCGGAGGAGATGACTGCTGAAGCTGTGGTAGCAACTGTTGTAGCATAACGGTCAGTTGAGACAGCTGTTGGCCTTGTTGCGCTATCTGTTGTGACTGCTGGGCGACCACCGTGGTGAGGTCAGCGACAACTGGCAGAGGAACTTCAGCGGGATCCATGGCCGGATCTACTGTCACGATGCCGGCTGGCAGGTAGTGGACCCTCTGTGCCAGAGAGGGATTGGCGTGGACCGTGCTAGTGGACCGGTTCTAAGCCACTACTGGTTTTCACCAGAGCCCGCCGCAAAGCGGGATGGTCTTGCTGCGGCGGTAGTGACCAGGTCGTATCCACTAGCAACGGCTCACCTCTCTGGCTGCTGAAGATAGGCGCGGTACAAGGGAGTAGGCAGAAGCAAGGTCGGACGTAGCAGAAGGTCGGGGCAGGCAGCAAGGATCGTAGTCAGGGGCAACGGCAGAAGGTCTGGAAACACAGGCAAGGAACACACAAGGAACGCTTTCACTGGCACTAAGGCAACAAGATCCGGCAAGGGAGTGCAAGGGAAGTGAGGTAATATAGGGAAGTGCACAGGTGAAAACCCTAATTGGAACCACTGCGCCAATCAGCGGCGCAGTGGCCCTTTAAATCGCAGAGACCCGGCGCGCGCGCGCCCTAGGGAGCGGGGCCGCGCGCGCCGGGACAGAACAGACGGGGAGCGAGTCAGGTAGGGGAGCCGGGGTGCGCATCGCGAGCGGGCGCTACCCGCATCGCGAATCGCATCCCGGCTGGCAGCAGGATCGCAGCGCCCCGGGTCAGAGGACGTGACCGGAGCGCTGCAGCGGAGGGAGTGAAGCGAGCGCTCCGGGGAGGAGCGGGGACCCGGAGCGCTCGGCGTAACAGTAAAGCACTATGCACTTTTTTAATATATGCACTTTATTTATGATGTTAACATGAAATGGATCAACTGATACCTTGTGGATGTGCACTGGAGAGCCTAGTCGAAACGTCACTTTATCTGTGTGCTGCTGCAAGATTTTCTTTATATATATATATATATATATATATATATATATATATATGTGTTAAATACAGTGACCCCCCTGACCTATGATGGCCCCGACATATGATAATTTCAACATACGATGGCCTCTCAGAGGCCATCGCATGTTGAAGGCAGCATCAACATACGATGCTTTTGTATGTTGGGGCCTTCACATAAACGGTTATCTGGCAGCGCAGACTACTTCAGCTGGCGCCAGATAGCCGTTTAAGTTGCCCCATGTGGTCCGGTGACGATCACTTACATGTCCCCGGCGCTCTGGACCGTCCTCTTCGGGATCTCCTGCATCGTTCTCGCTCTCCATTGTCGTGATCACGTCGCTGCGATAAGGAACAACGATCCCGGGCAGCGGAAACGATCTGAAGCGGCAGGGACACCACGGGGACGCGACAACAGCGATGGACGGTGACATCTAGGGCAGCGGTGACGGTCCGGAGTGGCAGAGACAGGTGAGTATACCTTCCTATATTTAACATTGCATGGATCCCTCAACATACGATGGTTTCAACAAACGATGGTTCATTTAGAACGAATTACCATCGTATGTTGAGGGACCACTGTATTATAATAGTGGCACCAACCCATAGAATATAGGTGTAAATGTACTTGCATGGGAAAAAAATGGGGGATACATTCACATATCTACAATGGGGTCCAGCCATTTCTAGTTATGCCACTATGCAACACTATGATTTCAACAACTGGTCAGGTGAAGTGAACTGGTTACAACCAGTTGAATTCCCACCTCTTTTTATGACATTACTTCTTGATGATGTTATATGATGATGACATTTTCCCCTAGGACAGCAATTACAAAAAAAATTCTTTATAGTTGTCAGGTTGCATCACGACCATGATGTGGCTTCTGCCACTGATCACGTCCATCCTCATCTCTGAATCCCTATGCTGTATAACATGCGACCAAAGAGGGAAAGATGCAATGGAAACATTGACCATCCTGATCCAAAGCCATCTGCCTGAAGATCTAGAGGCCGGAAATAACATCACACAGATATATGAAGCTGCAGAGAGAAAGTTTCTGGACTACCTGGGGAATGAAGTCGGGATGATGGGTAATTCTTTTTTACTATTAGTATTATTTCCATATGGAGATTCATGAAAATAGATGATGAAAGATGAAATCTGATGTATTTTCCTTTTAGATACATTTGCCATATCTACCCTTGTGTCCGAGTATCAAAAATCTGTGGACACCATCAATGCTACAGAGGTTGAAGGTAAATAGAGAAATTTTCATGTAGATAAAAAGTCCACAAAGTCAATAAATAGATACTGATAGTGAGTTCTATCATCTGATATTGTTATTGTCATTTATTCTAGAGGAACTTATTCTAGAGGAACTTATTTCAGAGGAACAACTTATTCCCATCATAAAACATCACTTCCAAGACCTGATGGAAAAAACTGAGGTCATCATCCAGGACCTAGAAAAACGTAATGGAATTATTTCTGTCTATATACATATACCAGCATTACTCCTATTACCTTTAGATTCTTTTCAGACATGAGTTCGGCATGTTTTTATTTTTATTTTATTTATTTATTTTTGCATAACCAAAATATTTTAAATATTTTGTTGGAGATTTATCATTGTTCTAAAAAACAAATGTAATAAAAAAAAAAATATATATATATATATATATATATATATATATATATATATATATATATATATCTGAATAAGTAAGAGAGGACAGGCCAGTCACAGCGTATCCTTCGGAATTAACCCTGTCGGGCAGGTGCTCGAACAGTCCCGTGGCTTGGTGGGGTGCAAAGCGTGGAACAGCAGACAACTAGTATAAAGCATCAAGTAAAGAAAAACGCTGCAACTCACCACCTTCAAGCTCTGCTTTAATTGTCGTCACAATCGTCAGTACAGGTGCAACTTGCGGTGAATCGACATCGGGGCTGGATAAAGGGGAGGGAGGGTAGAGTGGACGCTGCGGGGAGGTCCCTAGACGACCAGCTAGCTTCGCATCAAATGATGCTTCTTCCGGTCTAGGCCGGAAGAAGCATCATTTGATGCGAAACTAGCTGGTCGTCTAGGGACCTCCCCACAGCGTCAACTCTACCCTCTCTCCCCCGTATCCTGCCCCGATGTCGATTCACCGCAAGTTGCACCTGTACTGACGATTGTGACGACAATTAAAGCAGAGCTTGAAGGTGGTGAGTTGCAACGTTTTCCTTTACTTGATGCTTTATATATATATATATATATATATATATATATATATATATATGTATATATATATGCATATATATATATATATATATATATATATATATATATATATATATATATATAGTGTATTATTCCTATTTCTGCTGTTAAGAGTTACACTGACAAAAGCATAGTACAGCTGATCAGTCTTTGTCTTAAGCATTGCCTTCTGTAACCATGACAACAAAGGCCATTGTCAGACCTCCGGTTGCCGTGGCTACCATCGGCTAGGTCTCGGCTGGTGTAGATTTGTGCGACATTCACACTTGATAAATCTGTTACAACTGCAAGTTGAAAACTGAAACTGATTTTTCCAAGATCATTTGTAGCTTTGCAGCACAAACTATGTCCCAAATTACATGCTAAAACTTGGTCCTTGTTTGGCATTTAAATGGATGAAAATAGGTCACACTTAATTTTAAGGCTGAAATAAAGTGTGGAAAGTTTTACTCTCAAGTAAAAAAAACAAAACACTTGAACCAGAGGTGGCTCTAGAATTTGTGAGGCATTAGGCTAAAATCAATCATGAGGCCCCTCCCCCAGCTTCCAAATTTAAGAAAATGGCGGTGCTTTATGTGTATTCATCGCTGCTCACAGGGGCGCACACAGGATTTTCTCACGGGTTGGGGTTTAAAAACAATAGTACCTCCACACCAGAACAACATATTACTCCTGAGGTGACTTATACTGTACCATCTTACTGTTATCATATATAAACCTCTATACAGAGACCAATATCACCACTATACAAGGAACAAATAATTACCCCACACCATGACCATTACCATTACCACCATATGGTGATGGGCTAATATCACCTTATTGATACTAAAAAAAAAAAATATATATACACAGACCAGTATCATCAACACCACTATACAAGGGACAACTAACTGCCCCACACCATGACCACTACCATTACTACCATAGTGGATAGATAAGTGGGTTGGGGGAAGAGTAGGTAGCCCCTGCATTAGGTGGTTAGGTCGCTCAAGTAGGTAGACGGGTCCCTTTACATTGTGTCCCCCATCACACAGGTGCCCAGACTAGGTAGGTGCCACCTATAGGTAGGTACTCCCTGTAGGCAGTAGAAACCCCTGATAAATAGGGCTCACTCCCAGAAAGTAGCTCTCTCTGTAGATAGTAGCCCCCTGTATATAGCTGAAGGCAACCCATATATAGTAGTAGCAGCCCCCCACCCCTGGCATATATTAGCAGCAGCCTCTTTAGGTAGTAATAGACCCTTGGTTGTAGTAGCATCAGCCCTTTAAGCAGTAGTAGTAGCAGCAGCCACCCTTTGGCAGTACTAGCCCCCTTTAGGTAGTAGTAGAAGCAGCAGCCCCCTTTAAGTAGCAGCAGCAGCCCTCTTTAGGTAGCCGCAGCAGCAGCCCCCTTTAGGTAGCAGTATCAACAGCAGCCCCCTTTAGGTAGCAGTATCAGCAGCAGCCCCATTAAGGTAGCAGCAGTAGCAGCCCCATTTAGTTAGCAGAAGCCACCTTTAGGTATCAGTATCAGCAGCAGCTCCCTTTAGTTAGCAGCAACCACATTTAGGTAGCAACAGCCCCCTTTAGATAGCAGCAGCATCTCCCTTTAGGTAGCAGTAGCAGCTACCTTTAAGTAGCAGTAGCAGTCCCCTTTAGGTAGCAGCAGCCCCCTTTAGGTAGCAAAAGCAGTTTCCTTTAGGTAGCTGCAGCAGTAGCCCCCTTTAGATAGCAGTAGAAATAGCCTCCTTTAGTTAGCAGTAGTAGCAGCACCCTTTAGGTAGCAGTAGAAGCAGCAGCCCCCTTTGAGTACCAGCAGCAGCAGCAGCCCCCTTTAGGTACCAGGAGCAGTACCCTTTGAGTAGCAGCAGCACCCTTTAGGTAGCAGTAGCAGCAGCATCCCCCTTTAGGATGTGCAGTAGAAGTAACTCCCTTTAGGTAGCAGTATAGGCAGCCACCCTTTAGATAGCAGCAGCAGCACCCTTTAGATAGCAGAAGCAGCCCCCTTTAAGTAGCAACAGCAGCCCCCTTTAGGTAACAGCAGCAGAGTCCCCTTTAGAAAGCGGGTGGCTGCACTAGCCTCCTTTAGGCAGCAGCCGCAGCACCCCTTAGGTAGCAGAAGTAGCAGCCTGCTTTAGGTAGCCATAGCAGCAGCAGCGCCTTTAGGTAACAGCAGCAGCATCCCCTTTAGAAAGCAGTAACAGCAGCAGCAGCTCCCTTTAGGTAGCAGTAGCCGCATGAAACCCTCTTAAGCATTGGTAGTAGTGGAATCCTTCTTGACAATAATTAAAAAGGAAAAACTAAAACAAAGAAATAAACAAAGATACTTTGTAGCAGCCTGCTTTAGGTAGCTGTAGCAGCAGCACCCTTTTGGTAGCAGCAGCAGCCCGCTTTAGATAGCAGTGGCAGCAGCAAAGCCTTTTAGGTAGCAGCAGTCCCTTTTAGGTAGTAGCAGCAGATTCCTTTAGGTAGCAGTAACAGAAGCAGCCCCTTTAGGTAGCAGTAGAAGCAGTCCCTTTTAGGTAGCAGTAGCAGCAGCCCCCATTAAGTAGTAGTTGCAGCAACAGCCCCCTTTAGGTAGCATACCAACATCAGCCCCCTCTAGGTAGCAGAAGCAGGGTCTCCTTAAGAAAGTGGTAGCAGCAGCAGCTCCTTTTAAGTAGCAGTAGCAGCAGCATCCCCCTAAGCAGTGGTAGTAGTGAAGTCCCTCTTGACAATAATTAACCCTTTAAGGACTGAGTGTTTTTCCGTTTTTGCACTTTAGTTTTTTCCTCCTTACCTTTTAAAAATCATAACCCTTTCAATTTTGCTCCTACAGACCCATATGATGGCTTATTTTTTGCACCAACAATTGTACTTTGTAATGACATCAGTTATTTTACAAAAAAGATCTATGGCAAAACCCCCAAAAACTCTGGGGACCTCGATACTGATGGCTATATGTTCTTGCCACTAGGAGGCGCTGACACTAGGATAAAAAGGGAAAAAATTTGGCTCCTCCCACCCGCCCACTGGAAGAGAGGTAATCAGTTTTAGCTAGTGTCAGTAGGAGGTAAGACACAGGTCTCTCCTGACCTGGTCATTTTTTTATTATTTTCTAGTAAGGGCTGTTTAGTTAGTTTTTTTCCTCTCTTTTGTTTCCCTTTTTCAGGTGGGAGTTCAGGAGCATGGCGCTACATGTTCTCCCATATACGACAAAGGGGCACGAAACATAAGAGTATGGGCCGTCAACCCCTTATCGCCAACGGCCAGCGCCTGGAGGTTGTATCCTGGGTCCGGGTCCCCCCCTGCTCATCAGGCTATGGCAGCCTGGCATGATGCAGCGTGGCCTAATGCTGGTTGAAGTCACCAAGGGTGAGTATGCCCCCCCCCCCCCACTGACAAACGAGCAGTATAAGTATTCCCCTGCTTCTGGAGCTTTTATGGGGTCCAGGAAGTGGGTGGTTAACCCTCGCTATTTTATTCATGCAACTTCTACTGCATCTCCTGTCTTTAGCGACTATGGTGGGGGCATAAGAGGGAGCTACTCCAACGTTCCCCCTGCTCTGTGCAAGTTTTTACATTTTTGGCGGCCCTCTATTTCTCCGCTGTCATCGCCGGGAGCCGCCAGCACTTAAACACTTTCTGCATGCGGATGGGTCAGCTGCAGACCCGGCGGCTCTCCCCGTGCTCCTATTATGCAACGGGATCCGTCACAGCCTCACCTCTGCGCCCATGTCTGCTTTGCAGACCCGGCAGGTGTGTGCACCCGGGGTGCTCAGCCGGCGGGAGTTCAGGGGGTTATGATGGCACTTAGCTCCATCCTTCTTCTCCCCCTGAGCCAGCGCACGAATCCCCATTGCGGGAGATCAGCGGCGCTCGGTAGACGGAGCGGCTCTGTTAGCAGGTCTCGACGCAGCAGCCAACGGGAGCTCTTCCAGCCGTCCTGCTCTTGTGCCCTGGCTCAGAGCCGTGCGGCAGCTTAGCAGGCACCTCTATAGCGCACTGCTTCACCCATCGCCGTTCCAACCTTTTGCTCTCCATGCTTCCTTTCTGCCCTTTTTCGTACAATAAAAAATAAATAAAAAAATAAGTATTTCTCTATTGCTGGTCACTCAGAACATTGGTTGCATATGGCGCCCTCTTGTGGTCAGAAATTGAATTGTGCCCTATTGCTACTCTATTGCTTCTTGTTCCAGTAGCTATTACAAGCCTGTAATATCTGTTCTTATCAGATATCTGCTAGGCCCCTTTTCTAGGGACTTCCGTCACCTTGTACGGGACCTGTTGTGGCAAATTCCATTGAGTCTCTTGAGGTATGCCTCTGGCATACCTATTTTCTGCTGTGTTCTCTCTCTCTCAGAGAGCATCTGCGATCCGCCCTGGCGGGTCATTGCCAGGGGATTCACGATCCCTTGGAAGTTACTGGGGATACAGTCAGTGACTGTTCTCCTCTACCGCTTGGTGCCATACCATGTCTGTAGTACCCTCAACCGAATTCCGGTCCCACTCTCCACATACACTGCCGCTGGCCACATGCCCCTGCATGGGCATTGGCTTTCCTGGTGGACGCTAGTCTCTGTGCGGGCAGGTATTGGACCTGATATCAATATGCCAGACAGTAGTCTCGTCTGTCATTCATCTTACAGATGCCGCATGCATGGCTGGATTCCTGTACCCCATTGCTAATATGAGGGGTTCGATGGAGTGACCTGTTGTATTCTATGGACCCATACCAGTAAGCCAGACAGTGGTCTGCATGGTTTCCTATGCCGCCTATCACACGGCTGATGTCTCTGCAGCTGAAGTTCCGGTACCTCACTGCTGTGCGAGGTGTACGAAGGAGTGACCCAGTGCACGACTTCTCAGCCTCCCTGATCTCCCAGGGTGGCGGGGACACTATCCATGGCTCCTAGGCCTCCCCTCCCTCCCACATGTGACAGAGGGGCACAGTCTTTGCCTATCTGGCTGTCGTTCTCTTTTCGCCAGCGCCTGGAGGTGTACTTCTTCATCCAGACTGTTATCTGCACAGTTTCCGCCACCATTGGTCTCCCATCCAGGACTGCCGCGGGCATGGTTTCCTGTACCTCACTGCTGATGTGCGGAATATGGATGAGGGTCCCTACAGCTGCACGGGGCTCATGCCAGTCAGCCAGCCTTTTGTCTGCTGGGTCTCCTACACTGCCAGGTTGCCCGTTAGATCGGCCGCACATCAGTACCCCACTTTCTGTGGGAGGGTTCGAAGGAGTCACCCTCTGAGTCCTATACCAGCGCTTTCTCCTGCCAAGATGGAGCCATTTCTCTCTTCCCACTATATCGGTGGGATATCTGGCTGGGCCCTTGTTTTTTTGCTGAGATCATTTAGATGAGTTTTTTGCTGTCTCTGCTTGTGTGCTTACTGTTCACTTTTGCACCCTGGTTCTCTTCCTGTTTCTTGGATGACTACTGTTGCTCATACAGCCTTGGCACTCTCCTCTGTTGAAGGAGTTTTTGCCATCATTTATGGCTCGGCAACAGCCGGTCTAGCCAGCGTCTGTTGTTTGGGTCCTGCCATTGCTCTCCTCCTCCCTCGATGCAATCTTCCGGGAAGAGTGTGTTCATTCTTCCCTTTGATGGTGTCAGTTGCGCTACACTGACACTACAGTCTTCTGGAGTAACCTTCATGTGCCCTGAACCTGGGAGTCCCAGCTGGGTTCCCTTTTGTTTCCCCCTCCGTTCCCGTCTTGACGGGATGTTGCTTCGGTGGGCTCTGGTCCGCTGGGGTCCAAGACCAGTTGGTCTCCTTGTCTTGGCCACTATCCTAGGATGCTGTGGCATGCCTTCTTTTCTAGGTCGGTCCTCCGGTGTTCCAGGATGCCCCTTTTCAGGGCATTCCGCTCCTTTTTTGGTCATTTTTACTTTCCGTCTCCTCCTTCGGGGTCCATGTACTCCTGAGATGGAGGGCCTTACGGTGTCAATCTTAGGCACCAGACCCCTCTAGAGCCGGTTTTCGTCTTTCTTTTTTCCAGTGGTTTTCTGGTCTCCACCTTCTGTGTTCGCCTTCTGCTCAGGTGTTTGCTGCTCTCCCTGGTGTTTTTCCGCCATGTTCTCTTGAATTAGCTGACTCTGGATAGGGTTCTCTTGTTGTGCCCTTTTCCATTTTGTTTCCAGCTGGGCTAGCCCCTTGTCTGGTTCTGTGTTCCTTGGAGTTGATTTCCTACCTCCTGTCGGGATGGTTCCGGACCATCTGGCTTCCTAGTGTACCATTTCTTATCTTTCCTTATGGACTGTAGGTTTAGAGTCTCTGCAGAGGAGGGCCCTTTTCTTTGACGTCCTAGTTCATCTCCATGGACGGGGGATCTTCCGGAAGCCCAGTTTCTGGGCCTCAGTTAGCTCTGGCCTGGGGTCTTGTCCGCAGCCCTTACTCATGAGTGGGTTTGGTCTCTGGACTGATTACCTTTCTCTTGTGGTTGCTATTCCCACCCTAGGGGACTGCTTTGGCACGTCCCATCAGTATTGGTGTCCTCAAATGAAGAGCAACCGAGAATAAAAGATTTTTTGTACTCACCATAAAATCTTTTTCTCTTCACCTTCATTAGAGGACACCACACCCACCCTTTTCTTCTTTTTTTTGTCCGGACGATCCGGTTATTGGGTTTGTTATCCAGGATTCTTCTCTAGGGTCCTTCTGACGTATTTCTTTGTTGGCTTCTCCTACTGCTTTGTAACAAAAATGATTACCTCACTTCCAGGGAGGAGCCAACATTTTTTCCTAGTGTCAGTGCCTCCTAGTAGCAAGAGCATATACCCATCAGTATCAGTGTCTCCCCAATGAAGGCTAAGAGAAAGAGATTTTATGGTGAGTACAACGAAATCTCCCTTTTGTAACTTTTGGGCTTCTATTTCTATGTAGTGCATTTTTTCGGTAAAAATGACACCTTATCTTTATTCTGTAGGTTCATGCAATTAAAATAATAACCAACTTATATAGGTTTGATTTTGTTTTACTTCTGGTAAAAATCATAACTACATGCACAAAAATTAATACGTTTAAAAATGTCCTCTTCTGACCCATACAACTTTTTTATTTTTCCCCATACGGGCGGTATGAGGGCTCATTTGTGTGCCGTGATCTGAAGTTTTTACTGGTACTATTTTTGTTTTAAATGGAACTTTTTGATTGTCTTTTATTCATTTTTTATGGTATAAAAAGTGACCAAAAATATGCTGTTTTGGACTTTGGAATTCTTTTTTATGTGTATGCTAATGAACGTGCAGTTTAATTAACGATGTATTTTTATAGTTCGGACATTTACGCATCTGGCAATACCACATATGTTTATATTTATTTTTATTTACATTTTTTTTTATGAGAAAAGGGGGTTGATATAAACTTTTATTAGGGAAGGTGATAAATCACATTTATTAACTTTCTTTTTACACTTTTTTACACTGTTTTAGCCTCATAGGGGACTATAATATGCAATACATTGATTGCATACACTGATCAATGCTATGACATAGCATAGCATTGATCAGTGTTATCGGCCCTCGATTGCTCCTGCCTGGATCTCAGGCATTGACCAATCAAGCGACGATTGGGTGCCGAGGAGGAAGGTAGGGACCCTTCTTGTGTCCTCACAGCTTGACATCTGACCGGGACACCGCGGTTTCACCGCAGTGGTCCCGATCAGCCCGACTGAGCTGCCGGGAAGCATTTTTTTTTTTTAGACGCAGCGATCAAGTTTGGTCGCCGTGTCTAAAGGTTTAATACCGAGCATCACCACAAACAGTGATGTCCGATATTAGCCAGGGGTCCCGGCCATTGCTAGGAGCTGGGACTGACCCGATATGATATGTGGTCAGCACATGACCCTGCGTTATATCACGGGTGCAGGGCATACAGGTACACCCTGCATCCTTAACAGGTAAAAAAAAAAAAAATACAAACAAATAAACAAAGATACTTACCTAGCTGCCATAGTCAGCAGTGTGTCCACTCTTTTGTCTTCTCCTACTGCATGTGCTCCGGCGCATGATGAAGTCACTCATGATGACATAATGTGGGCAGCCACAACAGTGATTGACAGGATGAGGGACCAATGGCTCTTTGCTCTGTCAAAATAGCCAAGTGGCCCACATTTAACTATAGATTATTGCACTCTTATAGTTAAATGCATCCAGGATGGGCCACTCACATAGGGGAGCGAGTCAGGCGGAGAGCTGCCTCTGCCTAGAACTCAATAGTAAAAAATTTTATCTTTTTGGGGCTCATTTGTATCACAAAAATCATAACAAAAAACAAAATGGTACCATAACTTGATGTCTCCTTATCATGTTCAGAGAGTTTTACTGATTTATTGTTTTCTATGAGAGTTTCACTGATCTATTGTTTTCTGATTGGCATTTTTATGTCTTTATCTTTTTTAGGTAAATGCCCAAACAAACAAGGTAAGCCCTTCTAGAAGTTATTATATTGTAACAATGTGCATTAATATTACATATAGTTAATACATAAATATACAGTAACCTCACATAGAAATCCTAGTGGAGATAGAATCAAATTTTTTTTTACCAGCAACCACCAATAAAACACATAAGAGCAGGAAAGTGATAGAAGCTGCTGAGATCTCTAGAGGGCCCGGGCCCTACTGTTGCAGCACAGATATTTCTTTCCCAGGTAAATCCACATGTGAAGGAAAGAGACTCTAAAGAGACAAAGACTCACAAAGACTGTTCAGCTGTTTAGGGATAAGTACAAAAATGAAGGTCGGTCCCAGCGTTTATCCAGAAATAAACCAGTCTGTTTTATTTAGATCAACAAATTAAAGGCAAAAGAGACCATCTCTGCAAATCTTATTTCTCTTTGTTTTTATTGTTGATGAGTGCTGGATCCGCCCCAGAGGAGCTGACAGCCTGTAATAATAAAGAGCATTAGAAGTTCACTGTTTATGAGTCTTATAATGAATGGTAATAATCATTATTTTTTCTTATTTATTGTTTCTTAGGCGAAGACAGCTGTGGTAAGTACATTTTATCATTTTTAAGATACATATATAGTTATTTTTTATAAAATTGTAAGTTCCCTAAAACAACTGCATTTCTCCAGGTTTAATGGTGCAAACCTTCATCAAATGCAACACCTGTGCTGAACGGAAGGTTGTCTGTGCCGGGGGCCCACCTGAAAATCAAGGTATGGTTATAGAGGGGCATTTACTAAGGGGTTTAGTCATTTTTTTCTGACTATTTTTTGGCGCTAAATTGTTGCAATTGCGCCTACCCTATTTTTCGTGCGATTTTCTTGATTTACGCTAGTTTGCATTTTTGACTTGCAGTGGTCAGGTATTTATTAACTGCGACAGTCGCAGCTGCGCAATAAACAGTTGCAACGGACGTAAAAATTGACTAAATTTACTCCAGCTCCAACAAGGTGCAGGAAAAGCTACTGCCGCCCGGGCTCCAACATACTTTCTCCCCGCTACCCTCACTTCGCTACAGGGACACTGCAGTGATTTACATCCCCCCCCCCCCTCTCACCTGACAGCGCCACACAACTCCCATCTGTCTGCTAACTGTTGCAAGACTACAAGTCCCAGCATGCCCTTACAGTGAGGACACGCTGGGAGTTGTAGTCTTGTAGCAGCGGGAGCTGAGCGGCGCGGGCGGGAGACAAGGGGGGATGTATATCAGTGTCCCCATAAGTGAGGGTAGCGGGGAGGCAGTATGAGGAGCCCTGGCGGCTGCACTGTAATGTCAGCCCGGGCTAATGCCCTGACAGCCAAAGGCTTTGGCTGTCAGGGCATGCTGGGTGTTGTAGTTTTGCAACAGCTGGAGGGCCACAGTTTGCAGACCACTGGTTTGTGGTCTGTAAACTGTAGTCCTCCAGCTGTTGCAAAACTAAACAGCTGAAGGGGACCGGCGAAGACGTTCACTTACCCTTCCGAGGCTCCAGCGACGATCGGTGACGGAGATCGTCGGGCGGCACTGTCGCGCGGCAGTGTCTTGCGGCAATGTCGTGAGGCGCTGGATCCTACAGAAGCCGGTAAGTTGCCCAAGCCCTAAAACAGTGTTTTCCAACCAGGGTGCCTCCAGATGTTGCAAGACTACAACTCCCAGCATGCCTGGACAGCCTTAGGCTGTCCAGGCATCCTGGGAGTTGTAGTTTTGCAACATCTGGAGGCACCCTGGTTGGGAAACACTGGCCTAAAACAGTGTTTCCCAACCAGGGTGCCTCCAGATGTTGCAAGACAACAACTCCCAGGTTGGGAAACACTGTGCTTGGCCTCCGCCCCACCTTACTGTAAGGGCATGCTGGGAGTTTTAGTCCTGCAGCTGGGGGCAGGGGACAAGCTTGTCATTCATTTGTCCAGAGCCGGTACCAACAGGCCCGGAGCGTCAAAAATGGCGCTCCTGGGCCTAGGCGGTAACAGGCTGGCGTAATTTAGGCTGGGGAGGGCCAGTAACAATGGTCCTCGCCCACCCTGGTAACGTTAGGCTGTTACTGTTTGGTTGGTATTTGGCTGAGAATAAAAATAGGGGGGATCCTATACGTTTTGTTTATTTTTTATAAATAATTAAATATTTTTTAAAAAAACACACAGGGCCCCCCCTATTTTTACTCTCAGCCAAATACCAACCAAACAGTAACAGCCTGACGTTACCAGGGTGGGCGAGGACCATTGTTACTGGCCCTCCCCAGCCTAAATAACGCCAGCCTGTTACTGCCTAGGCCCAGGAGTGCCATTTTTGACGCTCCGGACCTGTTGGTACCGGCTCTTCTCGCCACCCCTGTGGCGTTGGCTACCGGGGTAATAATTGGGGGTTAGCGCTAGCTGTTTCTGTGGCTAAAGCTAAGCCCGGCTTAGTAATGGACTCCGTCTGTAAGACAGCTTCCACTACTAAGCCTGTCCAGTAAAGTAAAAAAAAAAAAAAAACACAACAGGTTTAAAAAAAAATTCATTACAAAAAAACACTCCCCCACAAGCCCTCGTTAACCATTTTATTAACATCAAGCAAAGAAAAACGCTGGTTGTTGAAGTAGTCCACCGAAATCCGAAGGAGTCCACAGGATACACGGATCTGTAGAAGAAGTAACAAAAAAAATAAAAAAATAAAGTGTAAGTACATTTAGGGAGAAAAACAGTGTTAAAAAATGTAATAAACACACACACACACACACACACTTAACGCCATTTACCACTATTCTGAGCCATGACTACAATTTAGTTATTGAATTATTTAGATGTGGTGAAAAAGCTAAAAAAAAACCTCAAAAACAAAAGATCCAGAAGGAAACCTAGCAGCCAAACCTATTCAGACAGCAGGAAAAAGGAACAGACTATTTTTTCTACTACATGAAGTAAATTTCCCACTTTTGCCTACGTGTGCCAAATTTATTAACGCTGTGCAACAATTTAGTAAATTTGTCACACATAGTCAAAAATGAAGTAAAAAAAAACAGGGTAAAAACCAGACTACATAGTAAAAGATTAGTAAATGTCCCTCATAGAAGAGTTATAGAATTGGCTAGAATTATGATATATCAATGTTCATTATTAGTATGATTTTTATTATACATGGATCTATAAGATAAGTGGCACTACAGAAGGGACACACACCTCCCTTTGCAGGGACCATCTGATCTTTGGTATATAGTCACATGTGAGAGGCCACTGATTAGCTGCTAATATTTAAATATTTAAAAGAGAATGTGACAGAAGTGGGTATACACAGGCTGCTATATTATAAGAGCACATTGTAGTTGTCACTATTTCTAGTTGTGGAAGCTGTGGCTGTGTTAGGCTGGGTTCACACTACGTTTTTCAACTATGGATCCTGCATACGTTTTCATTAGTGAAAACGTATGGAATGGTATTGAAAACCGTATACATAGGCAAAGCACTGCAAACCGTATGCACCCTGATGCATACGGTTGCGAACGGTTTGCTTGCAATATGGTTTTTAACAGTAATTTTGACTCAAGTTTTAAAACCATAATGCAACCGCATACCTTTTTTTTAACATGGACGTCAATGGGAAACGCACATGTATACGGTTCCATATGGCAAAACTGTATGCGTTTTTTCTTTGCACATGCGCATTTGCATCCTAAAATCCCCACCCAAGACCCCTCCCATTAAAAATGGACAGAATTTTCTAAAACGTATGTTTTTTTTTTTAATAAAAAACGAACGGAACAGTATGCACTTTTAAAAACAGTATACTGTTTAAAAACGCATACGGTTTACTTTTCCCATACTGTTCCATCCGTTTTTTTTCCCATACGGTTTTTGATAGAAAACGTATGCGGGAAACGTAGTTGAAAAACATAGTGTGAACCCAGCCTTATATTGGAGTAGGCACCAGGGCCGACCTACGATATTGTTCTGCTTGGGTGAGTGAAATGCTGCCCTCCCCACAAAAAAAAGAACTATTCTATTGCATATCAGGGGTCCAAATAACCAGTGGAGCCCATTTTAGGGCCAGCCCTGCATCTATCATACACACATCTATCATTATATACACACATCACACACACACACACACACTATATATATATATATATATATATATATATATATATATATATATATATATATATATAAATATATATATATATATATATATATATATATATATATATATATATATATACATATATATATATATATACATATGTAAAACATATATAATACATACACATATATCGTACCAAACCCATAAGCTTACACCTTATAATATAAACACAGAGCCTGAATGTTGAGTGTTCTCCTTCTATGTGAATGACGATATTCTCCAGACAGGATAATAGATTTACTTTATGATACTTCCTTCTCTTTACAGAATACTTTGACCGAAGCTCCTGTCTGTGCACACAAGACAAGTGTGTAGGTAAGTAGCAGCTTATATTACTTTATGTGACTTCTCTTTCATTATATGACTAACAAAATAGGACCCCAAATAATCACATGACACCTTAACCTGTTCAGGACGTGGGACATATGCATGTGCCCTGCATCCCTAGTCCTTAAGGACGTGGGGCGTATGCATACGCCCGTGGGAATTCCGGTCCCCGCCGCTAGCCGGTTGGGGACGGACCGGGATGCCTGCTGGAATCATTCAGCAGGCATCCCGGCACATCGCTGAGGAGGGTCCTGAGACCCCCCCCCCCCCATGTCGGCGATCGCAGAAAATCACATGTCAATTCAGACATACAGTTTTCTGCTATTCTGGGCTGATCGGGTCTCTGGTGACCCAATCACCCGTAAAATAGGGATGACCGGAGTTGCTGCGATCTCCTCCTATCCCCTGCCATTAGTCAGAACTGAGTTCTGACCAATGGCAGCGCAGGACAGGGGGTTGCCATGGCAACCATCCGTTCTGCCCACCCCTCGATGTCGGGCAGAACGGGGGGGAGAAGATGGAGACCAGTACCTTACCTGAAGATGGCGTGGGGACCGAAGATCATCTTGGAGACTGCAGAGATCCCGGCTCAGGTAGGGAAACGACGGTGGGGGGGGGGGGGGGAGAGGCCGAACTGCAATTCCCAGGCCGAACTGCAACTCCCAGCATGCCCAGACAGCTAAAGGCTGTCTGGGCATGCTGGGAGTTGTAGTTTTGCAACATCTAGAGGGTCACAGTTTGGAGACCACTGTTACAGTGCTGCCCAAACGGTAGCCCTCCAGATGTTGCCAAACTACAACTCTCAGCATGCCTAGACTGCCCAGGCATGCTGGGAGTGGTAGTTTTGTAACATCTGTCCCTTTAGATTTTGCAATTTTCATGACATTTTTGAAAATTGCTGCTCTACTTTGAAGCTCTCTAATTTTTTCAAAAAGGAAAAATATGTCCATTTTATGATGCCAACATAAAGTGGACATATTGTATTTGTGAATAAAAATAAAATTTATTTGGAATATTCATTTTCCTTACAAGTAGAGAGCTTCAAAGTTATAAAAATGCAACATTTTCACAATTTTCATGACATTTTGGGATTTTTCCTCAAAAAAGGATGCAAGTAACGCCGAAAATTTACCACCAAAATAAAGTCGAATATGTCACGAAAAACAATCTCAGAATCAGAATATTTGGTAAAAGCATTTTCGAGTTATTAATGCGTAAAGTGACGGTGGTCAGAATTGCCAAAAAGGGCTCAGTCCTTAAGGTGAAGAAGGGCTGCGTCCTTAAGGGGTTAATAGTAATATCCAGAACCCTTCTAATAGTCTATGACAGAAAATCTACCTGAAATAGAAAGACGTTTACATCACTAGAAAGAGAAAAAAGAAAAAGTCCGCTGACCTCTCTACTTGAGGTGCCCAGGTGCTCCAGGTCATGCAGCCAAATGCAGGATCAACAGGATAAGAAAGGAAACTCCCCACAGAGAGTGAATCCCAGCACTCCAGACATTACTCTATGGATATAACATAACAGCATTATTCAAAGATACATAAAAAAAAAAAAAAAAAAAACTTGGTTGGCTAAAACTTCATGGTGTAGACTAGATATTTTTCTAGGAAAAAAACCTAGATAAAGCATCTAGTCCCAAACGTGTCGGTTTACAGCATAACGTTTTACACAGACTTTTTTTTAATGCACCTTTGAATAAAGCTGTTATGTTTTAATCCATGGAGTATCATCTGGAGTGCTGGGATACACTCTCTGTAGCGAGTTTCCTTTCTTTTCCTATTTACATTAATATAACTCTCCAATGAGAATCCTTTAGAATAAGTGAAATAAAGAGTGGTGGACTGTGATGGACTGTGTTTTATGCACAGTGGGGCGATAGCCATCACCATATGATTGGGATGTATTCTAAGGAAAAAACTATAAGGAATCTGTAACCGTTTTAGGACCAAGCCTTTATTTTTTTTTTTTTTTTTGATGTTTGGTATTTTCCTCCTCGTCTTCTAATAGTTATATTTATATATCTAAAGACCAATATGAGGGCCTGTTTTTTTTTTTTTTTTTGCATCACCAATTGCACTTAGTAATGATATAATTGACTTTACCTCTAAATGTACAGTGAAACAAACAACAAATTATTTGTAGGGCAAAATTGGAAAAAAAAAGCAAAAACAAAAAAAAAAAAACACTATTTGCCACTTTTGGGGTTTCCATTTCTACACCTTTCAGTAACAGTGACATATTATCTTAATTCTGTAGATCCACACGATTAAAGGGGTACTCCCGTGGAAAAAACTTTTTTTTTTTTTTAAACTGGTGCCAGAAAGTTAAACAGATATGTAAATCCCTTCTATTAAAAAAATCTTAATCCTCCCAGTACTTTTTAGGGGCTGTATACTAAAGAGAAATCCAAAAAAGAAATGCATTTCCTCTGATGTCATGACCACAGTGCTCTCTGCTGACCTCTGCTGTCCATTTTAGGAACTGTCAAGAACAGGAGAAAATCCACATAGCAAACATATGCTGCTCTGGACAGTTCCTAAAATGGACAACAGAGGTTAGCAGAGAGCACTGTGGTCATGACATCAGAGGAAATGCAATTCTTTTTTGGATTTCTCTTTAGTATACAGCCCCTAAAAAGTACTGTAAGGTTTAAAAATTTTTAATAGAAGTGATTTACAAATCTGTTTAACTTTCTGGCACTAGTTGATTTAAAACAAAAAATGAGAGTACCCCTTTAACCCCTTAAGGACCCATTATGCACTCGTACGTCATGAGTCTCGGTCCTGCGATATAACGCGGGGTCACACGGCGACCCCGCATCATATCGCGGTGGGCCCGGCATCATAGTGAAGCTGGGAAAAGTGGCATCCCTCATGCCGCACAGAGAAGCCGGGAGAGGACGTAACTCATCTGCTTCACTGAGCCCACAGCCCGCAAGACAGCCGAAGCGCAGACAAGTAAGGAAAGGGGAAGAGTGGTCTTCAACCTGCAGACCTCCAGATGTTGCAAAGCTGCAACTCCCAGCATGCCCGGACAGGAGTTGGCTGTCCGGGCATGCTGGGAGTTGTAGTTTTGCAACATCTAGAGGTCCACAGGTTGAAGACCACTTGATGCCATAGGAGGAACATGATGGGGGGATTATGAGATGGGGAAATGATGAAGGGGGATGATGAGGCAGGGTGGGGGGAATGATGAGGGACATGATGAGACAGAGTGGGGGGATGATGAGGGGGTATGATGGGGGACATGATGAGACAGGGTGGGGGGGATGATGAGACAGGGTGGGGGATGATGAGGGGGAATGATGAGGGACATGATGAGACAGGGTGGGGGATGTTGAGACAGGGTGGGGTGATGATGAGGGGGGAATGATAGGGGACATGATGAGATGGGGTGGGGGGATGATGAGGGGGAATGATGGGGGACCTGATGAGACAGGGTGGGGGGATGATGAGACAGGGTGGGGGGATGATGAGGGGGAATGATGAGGGACATGATGAGACAGGGTGGGGGATGATGAGGCAGGGTGGGGGGGATGATGAGGGGGGAATGATGAGGGACATGATGAGACTGGGTGCGGGGATGATGAGGGGGAATGATGGGGGACATGATGAGACAGGGTGGGGGGATGATGAGACAGGGTGGGGGATGATGAGGGGGAATGATGAGGGACATGATGAGACAGGGTGGGGGATGTTGAGACAGGGTGGGGTGATGATGAGGGGGGAATGATAGGGGACATGATGAGACGGGGTGAGGGGGATGATGAGGGGGAATGATGGGGGACATGATGAGACAGGGTGGGGGAATGATGAGACAGGGTGGGGGGATGATGAGGGGGAATGATGAGGGACATGATGAGACAGGGTGGGGGATGATGAGGCAGGGTGGGGGGGATGATGAGGGGGGAATGATGAGGGACATGATGAGACTGGGTGCGGGGATGATCAGGGGGAATGATGGGGGACATGATGAGACAGGGTGGGGGGAATGATGAGGGGGGAATGATGAGGGACATGATGAGACAGGGTGGGGGGATGATGAGACAGGGTGGGGGGATGATGAGGGGGAATGATGAGGGACATAATGAGACAGGGTGGGGGATGATGAGACAGGGTGGGGGGATGATGAGGGGGGAATGATGGGGGACATGATGAGACAGGGTGGGGGGATGATGAGGGGGAATGATGGGGGACATGATGAGACAGGGTGGGGGATGATGAGACAGGGGAAAATGATGGTGGGGGAGGCACTAAATGCTTAATATCTGTATGACTAGTGGTGGTCTAAGACAGGGGGAAATGATGAGACATGGGGGAGATGATGAGACAAGGGGTGGCGATGAGAGGGGTTAAATGTAGCACAGGGACTGATAAAAGGGAAGGAATGATGTGGCACTGGAGGGGACGGGACCAAACAGGTGCAGAAGAAAACGAAGTTGGGGGGATGATGTGGCATTTAGTCCAAGTCATTTATTTTACATTTTATTTTTTTACTTAAATTTCCCTGTTAAAATGGGGGTGCGTGTTATACGCCAGTGCGTGTTATACACTGATAAATACGGTATATACATTTAAATTTATTGTGTGTGGGATTTGGGTGGAATAGGAGCGTGGCAGAAGATTGACCAGCTGCAGAGCCTAGCAGGGGCCCTTGCCTTTTTTTTGGTCCGGGGGCCCCGAGTGTTGTCGGTCCGCCCCTGGGGGGAGGGGAGGGAGGGGGTGTAATTAAGGGTGTGTGTGTGTGTGGGGGGGGGGTGCCAAACAAAGGGTCCGCCCCGGGTGCCAAATGCTCTAGGTACGCCCCTGCATACACTTATCAATGTTGCTCTATAGAACAGCATTGGTCAGTGTTATTGGTGCTCCATTGCTCCAGCCTGCCATGGTTGGCTGCAGAATTGGAGCATCGATCAGATGGCAAGGAGGATGGTAAGAGACCTTTCCACCATCCTCTCATCCTTTACCACAATTTGACGCTGCAATCAACTCTGTTGGCGGCATCAAAAGGGTTAATGCCAGACATCATCCCGATCAGCGATATCGTCATTATGTGTGGGTCCCGGGCTAATAGCAACCGTGGCACTCACTCAGCATCTGAGCACGCTCCATACACCGGGAGCCTGCAGAGGATGCAAATATATGTCCATATGCAGGGAGGGGTTAATACTCAGCTCATACTTGACTTTTTCTTCTTTACCAGATTTAAAGACTGGACTTTCATGCTCCCCCTGTGTGGATCTCACCTCTCAGCTCAATAAGACCCTAAACTGTGGAGGTAAGTAGATAATATAAAGTAGTGTCTATGACTTACCATGTAAAGGGATCTCTGTGCAGTGACAAACAGAGGAAGCCCTAAGCAAAGATCTGCTATGGTATCATAAAAGAATAAGAAAGGGCAGGGACATAAAAGTTGCAAAATAAAGTCTAAACATTTTACATGTTTTTTTTTTGTTTTTTATCTAGTGGAGAATATACAAGTCTCAGAGAATGAAGACCTAATCCTGGACTGTGGCCAAGAATGGCATGCCATGCTGGAGGGTTCTTATCAATACCAATTCATAGAGGTAATAACCAGAAAATGACTTATATTATTGTAAATACAGGTTATGGTGTTTGTTGTCCTTAACCCCTTAAGGACTCAGCCCATTTTGGCCTTAAGGACTCAGACAATTTAATTTTTACGTTTTCATTTTTTCCTCCTCGCCTTCTAAAAATCATAACTCTTTTATATTTTCATCCACAGACTAGTATGAGGGCTTGTTTTTTGCGCGACCAGTTGTCCTTTGTAATGACATAACTCATTATATCATAAAATGTATGGCGCAACCAAAAAACACTATTTTTGTGGGGAAATTAAAACGAAAAACGCAATTTTGCTAATTTTGGAAGGTTTTGTTTTCACGCCGTACAATTTATGGTAAAAGTGACATGTGTTCTTTATTCTGAGGGTCAATACGATTAAAATGATACCCATTATTATATACTTTTATATTATTGTTGTGCTTAAAAAAAATCACAAACTTTTTAACCAAATTAGTACGTTTATAATCCCTTTATTTTGATGACCTCTAACTTTTTTATTTTTCCGTATAATTGGCTGTATGGGGGCTCATTTTTTGCGCCATGATCTGTAATTTTTTTTGATACCACATTTGCATATAAAAACTTTTAATACATTTTTTATAATTTTTTTTTTAATAAAATGTATTAAAAAAGTAGGAATTTTGGACATTTTTTATTTTTTTTCGTTCACGCCGTTCACCGTACGGGATCATTTACATTTTATTTTAATAGTTTGGACATTTACGCACGCGGCGATACCAAATATGTCTATAAAAAATGTTTTTTACGCTTTTTGGGGGTAAAATAGGAAAAAACGGACGTTTTACTTTTTTATTGGGGGAGGGGATTTTTCACTTTTTTTTTACTTTTACTTTTACATTTTTTTACATTTTTTTTTACACTTGAATAGTCCCCATAGGGGACTATTCATAGCAATACCATGATTGCTAATACTGATCTGTTCTATGTATAGGACATAGAACAGATCAGTATTATCGGTCATCTCCTGCTCTGGTCTGCTCGATCACAGACCAGAGCAGGAGACGCCGGGAGCCGCACGGAGGAAGGAGAGGGGACCTCCGTGCGGCGTTATGAATGATCGGATCCCCGCAGCAGCGCTGTGGGCGATCCGATCGTTCATTTAAATCGCGAACCGCCGCAGATGCCGGGATCTGTATTGATCCCGGCACCTGAGGGGTTAATGGCGGACGCCCGCGAGATCGCGGGCGTCGGCCATTGCCGGCGGGTCCCTGGCTGCGATTAGCAGCCGGGATCAGCCGCGCATGACACGGGCATCGCTCCGATGCCCGCGGTTATGCTTAGGACGTAAATGTACGTCCTGGTGCGTTAAGTACCACCTCACCAGGACGTACATTTACGTCCTGCGTCCTTAAGGGGTTAAAGGGGTATTCCAGGCAAAACCTTTTTTTTATATATATCAACTGGCTCCGGAAAGTTAAACAGATTTGTAAATTACTTATATTAAAAAATCTTAATCCTTCCAATAGTTATTAGCTTCTGAAGTTTTCTGTCTAACTGCTCAATGATGATGTCACGTCCGGGGAGCTGTGCATGATGGGAGAATATCCCCATAGGAACTGCACAGCTCCCGGGACGTGATTAATCAGAGAGCAGTTACAGAGAAAACAACAACTCAACTTCACAAGCTAATAACTATTGGAAGGATTAAGATTATTTAATAGAAGTAATTTACAAATCTGTTTAACTTTCCGGAGCCAGTTGATATATTAAAAAAAAGTTTTGGCCTGGAATACCCCTTTAAGTCATGGTTTAAGAATGGTAGTGGCTAGACACAGGTGAGTAGTTAACTCTTTCAGACAAGCGCATATCGTTGCACTTCATAAACCATCCAGTGAACGCTAGCATGCTCAAATCCACTCTTACAAGTAAACCTTGAAATTACAGCTTTCATTTAGCCCTTTCACTTCCAAAGATTCTAGCTCTACTATGCAAAAAGTTTCCCTCTTCAGTAAATTATTTTTATTCACATCAACATTACGGTTCATTTTTACTTCTTCAATAACTTGCCTTCTTAGATCAGACGCTACATGTCCATGTTCTTTAAAGTGCCTGGTCACAGTTGTCTCTCCGTATTGCGGTACGGCACATGCTCCAGATTCTTCATATGTATAACCTCTTATTGCAGACTTATGCTCACTAACTCTAGTTTTAATCATCCGTGCGGTCTGTCCTACATAGACAAAACCGCACAGACATTTTAGAAGATAAATCACATTAGTGCTGTTGCATGTGTGATAACCTCTAATAGGGATTTTGTGGCCCTTAGTCAGATGTAAAATATCACCACCTTTTATAATGCCATTGCATTCCATTTACAATACCTACGGATCGAAATAGTATGCTGCATCAACGCATTTATCACGCCCCTACAGTTTTTAAAGGACTCCCCAAAAGCCAGTTTGTTAGGGCACAGCGAATTTCAAGTATTGATAGTGAGTATATAAAAATAGAAATAAGATAGTTGAGAAATTTGCATCTAAAGATAATATATATGTTACGCCGAGCGCTCCGGGTCCCCGTTCCTCCCCGGAGCGCTCGCCTCATCTTCGTTGTTGCAGCGCCCCGGTCAGATCCACTGACCGGGTGCGCTGCGGTCCCGCCTTCAGCCGGGATGCGATTCGCGATGCGGATAGCGCCCGCTCGCGATGCGCACCCCGGCCCCCGTACCTGACTCGCTCTCCCTCGGTCCTGTCCCGGCGCGCGCGGCCCCGCTCCCTAGGGCGCGCGCGCGCCGGGTCTCTGCGATTTAAAGGGCCAGTGCACCAATGATGGTGCCTGGCCCAATCTTCCCAATTAGCTAATTGGCTCCCACCTGTGCACTTCCCTATATCTAGTCTCCTCCCTTGCACTCCCTTGCCGGATCTTGTTGCACTTGTGCCTAGTGAAAGCGTTCCCTTGTCTGTTCCTAGTCCGTGTTCCTGACCTCCTGCCGTTGCCCCTGACTACGATCCTTGCCGCCTGCCCCCGACCTTCTGCTACGTCCGACCTTGCTTCTGCCTACTCCCTTGTACCGCGCCTATCTTCAGCATCTTCAGCAGCCAGAGAGGTGAGCCGTTGCTAGTGGATACGACCTGGTCACTACCGCCGCAGCAAGACCATCCCGCTTTGCGGCGGGCTCTGGTGAAAACCTGTAGTGGCTTAGAACCGGTCCACTAGCGCGGTCCTCGCCATCCCTCTCTGGCACAGAGGATCCACTACCTGCCAGCCGGCATCGTGACAGTAGATCCGGCCATGGATCCCGCTGAAGTTCCTCTGCCAGTTGTCGCTGACCTCACCACGGTGGCCGCCCAGCAAGCCCGACAGATCGCCCTTCTAACCCGTCAGCTGTCGGAAATGTCCACCATTTCGCACCAACTTCAGTCGCAACTTCTCCAGCAATCTTCTCCTCCGCCAGCTCCTGCACCTCCTCCGCAGCGAGTGGCCACTCCTAGCCTCCGCCTGTCCTTGCCGGACAAATTTAATGGGGACTCTAAGTATTGCCGTGGCTTTCTTTCGCAATGTTCCCAGCACTTGGAGATGATGTCGGACCAGTTTCCTACTGAAAGGTCTAAGGTGGCTTTCGTGTTCTGCCTTCTGTCTGGAAAAGCCCTGTCATGGGCCGCACCGCTCTGGGACCGCAATGACCCCGTCACTGCCTCTGTACACTCCTTCTTCTCGGAAATTCGAAGTCTCTTTGAGGAACCTGCCCGAGCTTCTTCAGCCGAGATTGCCCTGCTGAACCTGGCCCAGGGTGTTTCTTCCGTTGGCGAGTACGCCATTCAGTTCCGTGCTCTTGCTTACGAGTTGTCCTGGAATAGTGAGATTCTCTGCGCGACCTTTAAAAAAGGCCTATCCAGCAACATTAAAGATGTTCTGGCCGCACGAGAGACTCCTGCTGACCTACATGAACTCATTCATCTAGCCACTCGCATTGACATGCGTTCTTCCGGATGGCGTCTGGAGCTCCGCCTGGATATGGACTTTGTTCGCACGAAGCGTTTTTTCTCTCCGGCTCCTCTCTCCTCTGGTCCTCTGCAATCTGTTCCTGTGCTTCCCGCCGCGGAGGCTATGCAAGTTGACCGGTCTTGCTTGACACCTCAAGAGAGGACACGACGCCGCATGGAGAATCTTTGCCTGCACTATGCCGGTACCGAACACTTCCTGAAGGATTGTCCTATCCGTCCTCCCCGCCTGGAAAGACGTACGCTGACTCCGCACGAAGGTGACACAGTTCTTGATGTCAACTCTGCTTCTCCACGCCTTACTGTGCCTGTGCGGATATCTGCCTCTACCTTCTCCTTCTCTACTATGCTCTTCTTGGATTCCGGATCTGCAGGAAAATTTTTTTTGGCCTCTCTCATCAACAGGTTCTACGTTCCTGTGACCAGTCTCGCCAGACCCCTCTACATCTATTGTTTTTACAATAAAAGATTGGACTGTCTCGTACGTTTCCACACAGAACCCCTCCTAATTTGCATCGGACCTCATCACGGAAAAATTGAGTCTTTTTTCCTCAGGTTCTTTGGCCCCAAGAAGAGGGGGAGACCCAAGGGGGGGGGTACTGTTACGCCGAGCGCTCCGGGTCCCCGTTCCTCCCCGGAGCGCTCGCCTCATCTTCGTTGTTGCAGCGCCCCGGTCAGATCCACTGACCGGGTGCGCTGCGGTCCCGCCTTCAGCCGGGATGCGATTCGCGATGCGGATAGCGCCCGCTCGCGATGCGCACCCCGGCCCCCGTACCTGACTCGCTCTCCCTCGGTCCTGTCCCGGCGCGCGCGGCCCCGCTCCCTAGGGCGCGCGCGCGCCGGGTCTCTGCGATTTAAAGGGCCAGTGCACCAATGATGGTGCCTGGCCCAATCTTCCCAATTAGCTAATTGGCTCCCACCTGTGCACTTCCCTATATCTAGTCTCCTCCCTTGCACTCCCTTGCCGGATCTTGTTGCACTTGTGCCTAGTGAAAGCGTTCCCTTGTCTGTTCCTAGTCCGTGTTCCTGACCTCCTGCCGTTGCCCCTGACTACGATCCTTGCCGCCTGCCCCCGACCTTCTGCTACGTCCGACCTTGCTTCTGCCTACTCCCTTGTACCGCGCCTATCTTCAGCATCTTCAGCAGCCAGAGAGGTGAGCCGTTGCTAGTGGATACGACCTGGTCACTACCGCCGCAGCAAGACCATCCCGCTTTGCGGCGGGCTCTGGTGAAAACCTGTAGTGGCTTAGAACCGGTCCACTAGCGCGGTCCTCGCCATCCCTCTCTGGCACAGAGGATCCACTACCTGCCAGCCGGCATCGTGACAATATAATTTAAAAAAATGGTGGAAAAGGTGGGGATCGAAGTTGGAAAAACTAGTAGAGCGGAATTAAGACAGAGTAAAAGCAGTGGTATCAACAAACGAAAAAAAGAACGTGTTATGTATGTTGGGAAATATGATAAACATTTGTCTATCATCCAACGTACTATTAGGATTGGAAGTTGTTATCTACAGATAAAAAGTATGGATTATTGTTTTGAGATCCCCTTATGTTTACAAATAAAAAAGGTAAATCTATAGGAGATAAACTGTTGAGAAGTGACATTATGAAAAAACGTAAAGGCAAACAAACATTTATGGCAGCTAGAAAAAATGGCACTTTTTCGTGTCTCTCTTGTACTCAGTGCAATGACATTATAAAAGGTGGTGATATTTTACATACGACAAAGGGCCACAAAATCCCTATTAGAGGTTATCACACATGCATCAACACTAATGTGATTTATCTTGTCTGTGCGGTTTTGTCCTATGAAGAATCTGGAGCATGTGCAGTACCACAATACGGAGAGACAATTGTGACCAGGCACTTTAAAGAACATGGACATGTAGCGTCTGATCTAAGATGGCAAGTTATTGAAGAAGTAAAAATGAACAGTAGAGTGGATGTGAATAAAAAGAACTTACTGAAGAGGGAAACTTTTTGGATAGTAGAGCTAGAATCTTTGGAAGTGAAAGAGCTAAATGAAAACTGTAATTTCAAGGTTTACTTGTAAGAGTGGATTTGAGCATGCTGGTGTTCACTGGATGGTTTATGAATTACGATGATATGCGCTTGCCTTAAAGAGTTAACTACTCACCTGTGTCTAGAAGCTCCCATTCCTAAACCCACTCCCAGATAAAACCTGTGCGCATGACTAAAGGGTCGTGCCCCTGAAACGTAGTGCGGCAGGTTTGTACTCGTGTCTCTCTCCATCTGACCAAGGTATGCTTTTTATATCTTGCATAATGAATATTGGCACTTATATGTCTGAATACATGTTTGAATATATCGTGAAGATTTTAATAAATATATGAAGGATTGGAAATCCGAACATCAGTATGGACATTATGCTTCATTTAACCTGTCTGCAGTATGAACGCTATGATCTATTCAGCATACATTTGTGTGAATAGGGTCCATAGAGTCCAGTGGTCTAAGGCGTTCGCCCAGAATCATACACTTTGTAAGTGGAATTTAGGTAAATATGATGTTCTAAGAGTACTACAACATATAAAAAGTTTTTCATGATTACAGTGCCTTTTTAATGATAATGATACAAATATTCCTGATTATAATAAAAGGTTCTAATAATAGTCCATATTATCTCTACAGAAAACTGACACAGAACCAGTGGTGACCAACAATTTCTATCTAAACATCCAAGGAGCCCAGATGGGTGTCAACAACTACACATGCACCACCATATTGGACTCTGGAATACCTGTCAGTACAATCACCTACAGCGTGAGAGGTAAGTGCTTATTACCACCGATACCTTACTGAACTCTATGTTCAGATCTATTGAAAATGACTATTATACAGTTTAAGGTTCTAGTTCTAAAATATAAAGTGTGACTTATAATGTGAGTTTATTAATGGGAGCGGCCTAAGGTGCAGGAAACATTACACCTAAAGACTCCAGAGATGGAAATGGCACATAGAGACATTCCAAGGATAGACGGCCTAAGAGACATGTGAGGAGGATGGGTCTTGTACAATTCTAACATGTTTATGAATGTATGTTTTCATTGTTTTGTCCCAATGGAAATATTAGCTGCATCGGTTTGCCTCTTGGCTCTTCTTTCCATGTCTTAACCCTTTAACGACATAGGACGTAAATGTACGTCCTGGTGCCCTGGTACTTAACACATCAGGACGTACATTTACATCCTCTACATGATGCGAGCACTGGAACGGCAGGTCCCGGCTGCTGTCAGCAGCCAAGGACCTGCTGGTAATGGCGGACATCACTGATAGCGCTGATGTCCTCCGTTAACCCCTTCAATCATCCAATCATGAGGTTCCCACACCTTCCTCCATCCATTTCCAGGGGTCTTCTGCTCTGGTCTGAGATCGAGCAGACCAGAGCAGAAGATCGCCGATAACACTGATCAGTGCTATGCCCTATGCATTACACTTCAGAGTATTAACAATCCAAGGGTTGCTATAAATAGTCCCCTATGGGGACATAAAAAGTGTGAAAAAAGAAAAGTAAAAAAAAAAGTTGAAAACATTTTGAAAAATCTCCTCCCTTAATAAAATGTAAATAGTCCCTTTTTCACATTTTACCCCCAAAAAGCATAAAAAAAGTTAGTAAACATATTTGGTATTGCCGCGTGCGTAAATGTCTGAACTATCAAAATATAATGCTAATAATCATGTACAGTGAACGGCGTAAATGGAAAAAAAAATAGTCAAAAATTGCAGCTTTTTTGTCACATTATATTCCAAAAGAAAATTAACACAAAATTAATATTATATCACATATATTATACCAATGAAAACTACAGATCGCTGTGCAAAAATGAGCCCTCATACATTCCCATATATGAAAAAATTAGAATGTTATAGGTGGTCAAAATAGGACAATTTTAAACATACTTTTTTTGTAAAAAAAAATAAAAATAAAAAAAATAAAAAATTTGTTTTTAAAAAGCAGTACAGTAATAGTAAAAGTAGTAATATTGGGTATCATTTAAATCATATTGACCCACAGAATAAAGAAAACATGCCAATTTTACCGTAAAGTGTACAGGTTAAAAGCGAAACCCTCCAAAATGTGCAATATTGCAGTTTTCATTTAAATTTCCCCAAACAAATAATATATATTTTTTGTTTTGCCATACATTTTACAGTAGAATAAAAGGTGTCATTGCAAAATACAATTAGTCACGCAAAAAATAAGCCCTCAAATGGGTCTGTGGATGGAAATATAAAAGAGTTATGATTTTAGAATGCGAGGAGGAAAAAACGAAAATGCTAAAATAAAATTTCCTGTGTCCTTAAGCCCAAAATGGGCTAAGTCTTTAACCCCTTAAGCCAACAACAAAACTCCCTGAGGGATTTCAGGGCATCCAATGGTATCAACAACCTCTCTCCCATGACTAAGTCAGCGTGAGCTGACGAAACGTCAGGTTGTGGAGGGCTATCGGTGACAGTTTTAACTAGCAGCCAGTAGTGGTCATTTCAGGATAATTAGATGCACCCACTGGAAAAACCATAGAGGACAAGGATTGTATACTTTATGGGTGCATCTTAAAACCAAACTCACACACTTGGCTGTGTTTTTAAACACACATTCACAAGGGATACTTTGTTTTAATTGACACTAATAAAGTATTAAGTTTTAGGGGGGGTTCTAGTTTAGGGTTAACCCCTTGGGGGGCTACCCCTAAAGGTTGTTGATACCTTAACCCCTTAAGGACCCGGGGTTTTTCCGTTTTTGCATTTTCGTTTTTTCCTCCTTACCTTTAAAAAATCATAGCTCTTGAAATTTTGCACCTTATTTTTTGCGCCACCACTTCTACTTTGTAATGACATCAGTCATTTTACCCAAAAATCTACAGCAAAACAGAGAAAAAATCATTGTGAGACAAAATTGAAAAAAAAAAGCCATTTTGTAACTTTTGGGGGCCTTCCGTTTCTACACAGTACATTTTTCGGTAAAATTACACCTTCTCTTTATTCTGTAGATCCATACAATTAAAATGATACCCTACTTATATAGTTTTGATTTTGTCGTACTTCTGGAAAAAATCATAACTACATGCAGGAAAATTTACATGTTTAAAATTGTAATTTTCTGATCCCTATAACTTTTTTATTTTTCCGCGTATGGGGCGGTATGAGGGCTAATTTTTTGCACCGTGATCTGAAGTTTTTAGCTGTATCATTTTTGTATTCATAGGACTTATTGATCGCTTTTTATTCATTTTTCATGATATAAAAAGTGACTAAAAATACACTATTTTGGACTTTGGAATTTTTTTGCACGTACGCCATTGACTGTGCGGTTTACTTAACAATATATTTTTATAATTCGGACCGTTTACACCGTTTTTTTTTAAATGGGAAAAGGGGGGTGATTCAAACTTTTATTAGGAAAGGGGTTAAATAATCTTTATTCACTTTTTTTTTCTTTGCAATATTATAGCTCCCATAGGGAGCTATAACACTGCACACACTGATCTTTTACATTGATCAATGGTTTCTCATAGGAAACCATTGATCAATGATTCTGCCGCTTGACTGCTCATGTCTGGATCTCAGGCACTGAGCAGTCATTCGGCGATCGGACACCAGGAGGCAAGGTAAGGGACCCTCCTGCTGTGTCACAGCTGTTCGGGATGCCGGGATTTCGCCACGAACATCCCAAACAGCCCCCTGAGTTAACCGGCAATGATTTACTTTCACTTTAGACGCAGCGTTCAACTTTGAATGCTGAGTCTAAAGGGTTAATAGCGCGCGACCCCGCATTATAGAACGGAAGTGGACTCATGACGTATCGGTCAAAGGGGGTTAAAGGGGTACTCCGGGTACTCCTGTGAAACACAATATTTTTTTAATCAACTGGTACCATAAAGTTAAACAGCTTTGTAAATTACTTCTGTTTAATAAAAATCAATGTATATCATATAATTCTGGGCACCAGCTGTTGCAAACAAATGCTGCTTTGTCTCTCCCCTAATCTTGAAGAGTTTCTGCATTAGCTACGGTGTCTGTCATAAGGAATAATCTACCCCATGTTTCTTTCTTTCTTTCAATTTCTTTGCATTCTGTGACCCATACAATAGCAGCATGCCTGCAGGGTCTTGTTCTTTTCTAGTCATAGAACTGTAATATTCTTATAGTTTACAAGAAGGAAGATATAATCCCAGAATTATTTTTTAGTCTCACAATCCTATAAAATGAAGTATGCTGCCATAATATCTGCCTTTCTAATATAAACTATTGAAGTTACCGTATTTATCGGCATATAACACGCATTTTTTAGGCTAACATTTTTAGCCTAAAGTCTATCTGCGTGCTATACGCCGATAAGCCGCTGCAGTTCAATGATTTAAAGCGGGCGCTTTAAATCAGTGAACTGCAGCGGCTTTTGCAGGTGCAGAGACCTGCCGTCGCTGACGCCTTCTCTGCCCCTGCCTGTCCTGGGGTCCAGAGACTGCCGGCGCCGCTGCCCCATTGCCTCCCGCATCCCCGGTTGTATAATTACCTGTTGCCGGGATCAGGTCTGCGCTGCTTCTGGCCCGCGGTGTGGCGTCCCCTGCGTCGTAATGACGAGTGATGTCACGCTGAACACGTCACTCATCATTGCGTCTCGCAGCGCATAGTAACGACACAGGGGACGCCATACCGGAGGCCAGAAGCAGCGCGGACCCGACCCCGGCAACAGGTAATTATACAACCGGGGATGGGGGATGCAATGGGGCAGCGGCGCCGGCAATGGGTGCCGCTGCCCCTTCTCTCCCCCTGGCTACCTGCCCAGGGCTGCCATCAGAAATTTTGGGGCCCCTCACACAGCTCAAGGCCTGGGCCTCCCCGCCCAGCAAACCGCCGGGGCCTGTGCAGGAGCTCGGGGGGGGGGGGGGGGGGGAGACCACACTGTACCCTGAATATAATACTGCCCCACACTGTACCCTAAATAAAATACTGCCCCACACTGTATCCTAAATAAAATACTGCCCCACACTGTACCCTGAATATAATACTGCCATACACTGTACCCACTAAATGTAATCCTGCCATACACTGTACCCTAAATATAATTCTGCCACACATTGTACACTGAACATAATACTGCTATTCACTGTACCCACTAAATATAATCCTGCCCCACACTGTACCCTGAATATAATACTGCTATACACTATACCCACTAAATATAATACTGCTATACACTGTACCCACTAAATATAATACTGCCCCACACTGTACCCTCAATATAATACTGCCACACATTGTACCCTGAATATAATACTGCTATACACTGTACCCACTAAATAAAATACTGCCCCACACTGTACCCTGAATATAATACTGCCCCGCACTGTACCCTGAATATAATACTGCTATACACTGTACTCACTAAATAAAATACTGCCCCACACTGTACCCTGAATATAATACTGCCATACAATGTACCCACTAAATATAAGCCTGCCATACACTGTACCCTGAATATAATACTGCCACACACTGTACCCTGAATATAATACTGCTATACACTGTACCCACTAAATAAAATACTGCCCCACACTGTACCCTGAATATAATCCTGCCACACACTCTACCCTCTGAATAGAATACTGTCCCACACTGTACCCTGAATAGAATACTGCTATACACTGTACCCACTAAATATAATACTGCCACACACTGTAACCTGAGTATAATACTGCCACACAATGTATCCACTGAATATAATACTACCACACACTGTACCCTGAATATAATACTGCCCCACACTGTACCCTAAATAAAATACTGCCCCACACTGTATCCTAAATAAAATACTGCCCCACACTGTACCCTGAATATAATACTGCCATACACTGTACCCACTAAATGTAATCCTGCCATACACTGTACCCTGAATATAATTCTGCCACACACTGTACGCTGAACATAATACTGCTATTCACTGTACCCACTAAATATAATCCCGCCCCACACTGTACCCTGAATATAATACTGCTATACACTATACCCACTAAATATAATACTGCTATACACTGTACCCACTAAATATAATACTGCCGCACACTGTACCCTGAATATAATACTGCCATACAATGTACCCACTAAATATAAGCCTGCCATACACTGTACCCTGAATATAATACTGCCACACACTGTACCCTGAATATAATACTGCTATACACTGTACCCACTAAATAAAATACTGCCCCACACTGTACCCTGAATATAATACTGCCCCGCACTGTACCCTGAATATAATACTGCTATACACTGTACTCACTAAATAAAATACTGCCCCACACTGTACCCTGAATATAATACTGCCATACAATGTACCCACTAAATATAAGCCTGCCATACACTGTACCCTGAATATAATACTGCCACACACTGTACCCTGAATATAATACTGCTATACACTGTACCCACTAAATAAAATACTGCCCCACACTGTACCCTGAATATAATCCTGCCACACACTCTACCCTCTGAATAGAATACTGTCCCACACGGTACCCTGAATAGAATACTGCTATACACTGTACCCACTAAATATAATACTGCCACACACTGTAACCTGAGTATAATACTGCCACACAATGTATCCACTGAATATAATACTACCACACACTGTACCCTGAATATAATACTGCCACACACTGTACCCACTAAATATAATACTGCCCCACACTGTACCCTGTGAATAGAATACTGCCCCACACTGTACCCTGAATATAATACTGCCACACACTGTACCCTGAATATAATACTGCTATACACTGTACCCACTAAATATAATACTGCCACACACTGTTACCTGAATAAAATACTGCCACACACTGTATCCACTGAATATAATACTGCTATACACTGTACCCACTAAATTTAATACTGCCATACACTGTACCCTGAATATAACACTGACGCACACTGTATCCACTGAATATAATACTGCCACACACTGTATCCACTGAATATAATACTACCACACACTGTACCCTGAATATAATACTGCCACACACTGTACCCACTAAATATAATACTGCCACACACTGTACCCTGTGAATAGAATACTGCCCCACACTGTACCCTAAATAAAATACTGCCCCACACTGTATCCTAAATAAAATACTGCCCCACACTGTACCCTGAATATAATACTGCCATACACTGTACCCACTAAATGTAATCCTGCCATACACTGTACCCTGAATATAATTCTGCCACACACTGTACGCTGAACATAATACTGCTATTCACTGTACCCACTAAATATAATCCCGCCCCACACTGTACCCTGAATATAATACTGCTATACACTATACCCACTAAATATAATACTGCTATACACTGTACCCACTAAATATAATACTGCCGCACACTGTACCCTGAATATAATACTGCCATACAATGTACCCACTAAATATAAGCCTGCCATACACTGTACCCTGAATATAATACTGCCACACACTGTACCCTGAATATAATACTGCTATACACTGTACCCACTAAATAAAATACTGCCCCACACTGTACCCTGAATATAATACTGCCCCGCACTGTACCCTGAATATAATACTGCTATACACTGTACTCACTAAATAAAATACTGCCCCACACTGTACCCTGAATATAATACTGCCATACAATGTACCCACTAAATATAAGCCTGCCATACACTGTACCCTGAATATAATACTGCCACACACTGTACCCTGAATATAATACTGCTATACACTGTACCCACTAAATAAAATACTGCCCCACACTGTACCCTGAATATAATCCTGCCACACACTCTACCCTCTGAATAGAATACTGTCCCACACGGTACCCTGAATAGAATACTGCTATACACTGTACCCACTAAATATAATACTGCCACACACTGTAACCTGAGTATAATACTGCCACACAATGTATCCACTGAATATAATACTACCACACACTGTACCCTGAATATAATACTGCCACACACTGTACCCACTAAATATAATACTGCCCCACACTGTACCCTGTGAATAGAATACTGCCCCACACTGTACCCTGAATATAATACTGCCACACACTGTACCCTGAATATAATACTGCTATACACTGTACCCACTAAATATAATACTGCCACACACTGTTACCTGAATAAAATACTGCCACACACTGTATCCACTGAATATAATACTGCTATACACTGTACCCACTAAATTTAATACTGCCATACACTGTACCCTGAATATAACACTGACGCACACTGTATCCACTGAATATAATACTGCCACACACTGTATCCACTGAATATAATACTACCACACACTGTACCCTGAATATAATACTGCCACAAACTGTACCCACTAAATATAATACTGCCACACACTGTACCCTGTGAATAGAATACTGCCCCACACTGTACCCTAAATAAAATACTGCCCCACACTGTATCCTAAATAAAATACTGCCCCACACTGTACCCTGAATATAATACTGCCATACACTGTACCCATTAAATGTAATCCTGCCATACACTGTACCCTGAATATAATTCTGCCACACACTGTACGCTGAACATAATACTGCTATTCACTGTACCCACTAAATATAATCCCGCCCCACACTGTACCCTGAATATAATACTGCTATACACTATACCCACTAAATATAATACTGCTATACACTGTACCCACTAAATATAATACTGCCGCACACTGTACCCTGAATATAATACTGCCATACAATGTACCCACTAAATATAAGCCTGCCATACACTGTACCCTGAATATAATACTGCCACACACTGTACCCTGAATATAATACTGCTATACACTGTACCCACTAAATAAAATACTGCCCCACACTGTACCCTGAATATAATACTGCCCCGCACTGTACCCTGAATATAATACTGCTATACACTGTACTCACTAAATAAAATACTGCCCCACACTGTACCCTGAATATAATACTGCCATACAATGTACCCACTAAATATAAGCCTGCCATACACTGTACCCTGAATATAATACTGCCACACACTGTACCCTGAATATAATACTGCTATACACTGTACCCACTAAATAAAATACTGCCCCACACTGTACCCTGAATATAATCCTGCCACACACTCTACCCTCTGAATAGAATACTGTCCCACACGGTACCCTGAATAGAATACTGCTATACACTGTACCCACTAAATATAATACTGCCACACACTGTAACCTGAGTATAATACTGCCACACAATGTATCCACTGAATATAATACTACCACACACTGTACCCTGAATATAATACTGCCACACACTGTACCCACTAAATATAATACTGCCCCACACTGTACCCTGTGAATAGAATACTGCCCCACACTGTACCCTGAATATAATACTGCCACACACTGTACCCTGAATATAATACTGCTATACACTGTACCCACTAAATATAATACTGCCACACACTGTTACCTGAATAAAATACTGCCACACACTGTATCCACTGAATATAATACTGCTATACACTGTACCCACTAAATTTAATACTGCCATACACTGTACCCTGAATATAACACTGACGCACACTGTATCCACTGAATATAATACTGCCACACACTGTATCCACTGAATATAATACTACCACACACTGTACCCTGAATATAATACTGCCACACACTGTACCCACTAAATATAATACTGCCACACACTGTACCCTGTGAATAGAATACTGCCCCACACTGTACCCTGAATATAATACTGCCACACACTGTACCCTGAATATAATACTGCTATACACTGTACCCACTAAATATAATACTGCCACACACTGTTACCTGAATATAATACTGCCACACACTGTATCCACTGAATATAATACTGTTATACACTGTACCCACTAAATATAATACTGACATACACTGTACCCTGAATATAATACTGCCGCACACTGTATCCACTGAATATAATACTGCCACACACTGCATCCACTAAATATAATAGTATCCCACACTGTACCCTGAATATAATACTGCCACACACTGTACCCACTAAATATAATCCTGCCACACACTGTACCCCCTGAATATAATACTGCCACACACTGCACCCTGAATATAATACTGCCACACACTATACTCACTAAATATAATCCTGCCACACACTGTAACCTGAATATAATCCTGCCACACACTGTAACCTGAATATAATCCTGCCACACACTGCACCCTGAATATAATACTGCCACACACTGTACCCACTAAATATAATCCTGCCACACACTGTACCCTGAATATAATACTGCCACACACTGTACCCTGAATATAATACTGCCACACACTGTACCCCTGAATACAATACTGCCATACATTGTAAATACTAAATATAATACTGCCACACATTGTACCCTGAATATAATACTGCCATACATGCATACACGTCATATATACATATAAACCCCCTCTTATCCTCTGTGTCCTCATCACTCCTCATCATCCCCATAAAACCCCTGCCAAACCTCTCCTCATCACTCCCATAACCCCCTCTTCACCTCTCATCCCCCCATAACCCCCCTGCACCTCTCATCCCCCCTAACCTCCTCTGCAGCTCTTATCACCCCCATAACCCCCTTGCACCTCTCATCCCCCCATAACCCACCTGCACCTCTGATCAACCCCATAACCCCCCTGCAGCTCTCATAACACCCCTGCACCTCTCATCAGCCCCATAACCCCCCTGCACCTCTCATCACCCCCCTGCTCCTTTTATCACCCCCCACCACCACCACCACTCATCATCCCCTGCACCACTCATCACCCCCTCCCTGCATCACTCATAACCCCCCCTGCCCCCATGCACCACTCATCACCCCCACTGCCCCCCCTACACCACTCGTCACCCCCCCTGCACCACTCATCACCCCCCTGCACCACTCATCATCCCCCCTGCACCACTCATCACCCCCCCCTCACCACTCATTACCCCCTTGCACCACTCATCACCCCCCCTGCACTACTCATCACCCCCCCCTGCACCACTCATCACCCCCCCCCTGCACCACTCATCACCCCCCCCCCGCACCACTCATCACCCCCCCCCCCCGCAACATTCATCACCTCTTATCACTCCCATAACACACCCCCACCCCCACGCAAGTTCACTTACCCTGCCGGGATCGGAGATACCACGTGAGGCTTCTGCTGCTCCTGGTGCTGGACAGGGAGGATGAAGGAGATCGCGCAGGGACGTGGACAGGTCAGGTGATTGGAGTAGACGTGCGTGCCTGCACGGGGCACGTGACCTCTCTACTCCAATCAGCCCTTGACCTGTCCGGCTCTGCCATAATTCTTAAGGGGCCCGCACCCTAGAAATAAATGTGCGGGCCTGCAAGGACTATGAGGCCCGGTCATAGTCCTTGCTGGCACCCAGCAGTCAGTAAGTGACAGTCGCAGTCACTCACTGACAAGCAGGGCCGCCATCAGGGGGGTGACAAGCCATTAAAAAAAAAAAAAAGGTCCAGGGACGTCCGGGCCCTCTGGAGTTCCGGGCCCCATACAGCTCTGGGCCCCTTGGAGCTCCACTGCCCCTTCTCTCCCCCTGGCTATCGGCGCCACTGTCTCATTGCTGGCGCCGCTTCTCTCCCCCTGGCTATCGGCGCCGGCAATGGGGCAGCCGATAGCCACGGGGAGAGAAGGGGCAGTGGCGCCGAAAGCCAGGGGGAGAGAAGCGGCAGCAGCAGGGCTCTAGATCCCAGGAAAGGCAGGGAGAGAGAAGTGGGCTTTCCTGGGGGCTTCTGCGGGGTCAGAAACAGTGTATTGGGGTATTCACATGCACACTCATGCGCCCTCATTTTACCAAGGATATTTGGGTCAAAAACTTTTTTTTACCCAAATATCCTTGGTAAAATGAGGGTGCGTGTTATAGGCCGGTGGGTGGTATACCCCAATAAATATAGTATTTCTTTTTTATTTAGTTGTTAATGAATCAGAAGGGATGGCAGAAAATCAGTCTTGTATTACACCTACTCCCATGGTTGACATGAAACCCCCTGAGCCATCACTTGATGAAGCCCTAGGGATGAAGATTGTGGACATTGGAGCAATATCTGCTGCAGCCATCGTCCTTCTCATGTGTTGTATCTGGTGAGTAACATTTATAAGATATTCTCAGAATGAAGTACCATGATAGTTAAGTCTTGTAGCTGAGCTGTAGAAATCTTATCAGGTTTCTATTTCATATCAATAATTGATCAGGAGATTTAGTTTTGAATGTACCTCAGTATTATGCAGCTCCTGGGACTAATCCCTTTAGATTCTGAGTATACTAGCATATGGATTGGTCATCCTAAACTAACAGGTGATATCCTTAGCCGTACAGTGCAGAGGACACACTGAAACATCTGTTCATACTCTACCCACACTCAGGATGGTAGAATTATACATCGCACATGTAGATAGCAAATAACTCCTCTTCTCTTTTTCTCTTTCAGCGGCTACATATTCTACAGATTAATGGCTACACCAAAGCAGCCTGTGGAAAAAGAGCCAGTATAAGGCTAATTTTCCACTTGTTTTTTTTTTTCTGGCAGTTTTTGGTAATCTGCCACTGCAGTTTTTGAGCCAAAGTCAGGAATGTATTCAAAAGGAATAGGACATATAAAGGAAGGACTTATACTTCTCCTCCCTCATGGATCCACTTCTGACTTTGGCTCAAAAACTGCAGTGGAAGTTTTCAAAAAACTGCCAGAAAAAAAAAAACAAGTGAAATCCTAGCCTAAAGGGGAAATCCATACAACAGTCAGCTGACCAGAGGAACAGCATGAAGCAAAGAAAACGTAAACTACTTATAGAACCCTTCATCCACTCCTAAATAAATAAATAAATATCTTCCAAACCCTTTATCCTCTCCCTTAAAAAAAATCTCTCTTACCTTCTATTTATTTTAGCTTCCCCTAAAAATAAAATAAAAAAACAACCTAACAACCTTGCCTTGTATTTATTATATTTACACTGATATCTGCTTATATGAACAACAATCAGCAATGAAGAAAAATTAACAGGGGCTCCACTGTAAGGCTAAGTTGAAGATTTTCCTACCCTTGATGACGGAAAATATAGATTTTATGAAAGACAGGAGGTGAGCATTATAAGGCAATTTCTTTCTTTACTGCAAATCATAGCAGCCATAAAACGTGAGTAACAGTGTAAAGAAAAAAGTTAGATGGCACACGCAGGTGCTTAGGTGTCACATACACACCTGCTAGTATAACAGGTAACCAAGAGGTGAATATAGTAGGTTATATAAGGACCTGCAGTACAATACCGGTCCTCTTTCTTTGTAAATAGCAGTAATAAACAAAAGTCCAACATAACAAGTCGATAAACAGTTGATCAGATGTCATCAGATGAAGATGAAGGTCCCAGTGGAAAAGAGTCCGATTCCGGATGTCGTTTCATTGGAAGAAAAGATGATAAACTTGACAAATCAGTAGTAGGCAGAACCAGGAAGATATGAAGGAGACCATGCAAGTGCCGAAATCAAAATCTTTAGTACGCTGAAAAGAAAAAAGAAAAAAGCATTATAGGGATGGGAAATAGGGAGGGATAATGCTCGCCTCCTGTCTTTCATAAAATCTATATTTTCCGTCATCAAGGGTAGGAAAATCTTCAATTTTATATCAGACAGAAGGCTCCCATTATAAGGCAAGTTCAAAGCTGCAATAAATAACATAAATTATCATCATTAAAATATTACCATAAAAAATATTACAATAAAGACATTGAAACATGAGGTTCAGGTCTATATAATAAAAGGTTCTAAAAGTAGATTCTGAAGACCATTCCGCTGCCTTGAGCAGATCTGATAAAGAACCTCCTGATTGAATTAATTTAGTAGAGACAGGGCCCTAGTTGAATGAGATCCAAACATTGAGGTATCAATGTGGACGAGGGACATAACTTGTCTGGCTAGAGTAGCCGAAGATACAGGTAAGTCTGGTTTGCAGAAGGAAATGAGAAATTGAGGTAAAGAAGGAAGTCTAAGAGGTTGAGTCCTTGATTCATAGGATTTAAGACAACAAACTACACAGAGTTTTTCCTGATGTGGAAAGGATGGATCAAAGATTTCATCAAGATTAGTTTTGGTTCGTCTATGTATGGTAAAGACTACTCCGGAGGGAATGAAACGTCTATGAGAAATGTCCAAAGCTTTGACATCAGATACCCTTTTAATAGAAATGAGGCAGAGGAGAGTAGTGAGTTTAAAAGATAATAATTTTAAAGAGAGGTCTTCATTATCATCCCAAGAAATGAAGAGGTTAAGAACTAGATTCACATCCCATGTAGATTGATATTTGGGACGAGGGGGACGTTTAAAATGAATTCCTCTTAAGAGTTTACAAATCAACGGGTGTTGGCCGACAGGAATGGAATTGATAGGGTCATGATAAAAAGAAATGGCAGAACGATATAGGTTGATGGTACGGTAGGCTTTACCTGAATCAAAAAGGGATGACAGGTAATTTAATATTTGTGGGATAGGTGCCAGATCCCGTTGTGCGCTCCAAAATCTCCAGGCTGATCCGTAAGCCGATCTGGTACCTGGTGCCCAGGCTCCTGAGAGGATAGCTCTAGTTGATGACGAAATTTCTGAATCAAATGCGTTTGGCCCAAAATCAACCATGCCACTAGGAACAACTGGGATGATAAGATGAGAGGAGAACTTGGGTAAGTATCCTGGTGATAAGAGCGAATGGAGGAAAGGCATATAGTGTTTGGGGTGGCCAGGGTTGAAGGAGAGCATCCACTCCTAACGCCAACTGAAGAACCGAGGAAGTTGACGGTTTAGGCGTGATGCAAAGAGGTCTAAATGAATGGGGCCCCATAAAAGATTGATCTGTTGAAAGATTCCAGGATCCAATCTCCAGTCGCTGGAGTCCACTAAATACCGTGAATTCCAATCTGCTACAAAATTGGAAAGACCAGGAAGGTATTCTGCTTTCAAAACAATCTCCCTGTCTAAACAAAAATGCCATAGATCTTTTGTTAGATTGGCTAGACTTTCTGATGTCGGGCCTCCCAGGCGATTGATATATTGGACAGCAGAGATGTTGTTCAAGCGAAGGAGGATACAACAATGAGATAGGTCTTTCGCAAAACTCTTCAAAGCGAAAAATCCTGCTAAAAGTTTTAAATAATTGATATGAAGGCAGGATTCCGAAGGAGACCATTTGCCTCCGGTAGAAAGATGACCGCATCGGGCTCCCCAACCTATCAGACTTGCGTCTGATTCCAAGATAACGTCTGGTCTGGAACTGAAGATAGTTTTCCCGTTCCAAACTTGTACGTGACCAAGCCACCAGAGAAGGTCCTCTTTGGCTTCTGTGGATAGGGCTATTTCGTCTGAATAGCCTAGACCTTCTCGTAAGTGTTGAATTTTTAGACGTTGGAGAGCACAATAATGTAAAGGCGCTGGAAAGATCGCTTGAATTGAGGCCGAAAGGAGGCCTACTATACGAGCAATTGATCGAAGGGAAATTAGATCCTTATTGAGAATGGATCTGATCTCCTTCCGTATGGTTTTGAGTTTCTTCGGAGGAAGACTCAAAAGAGTGGAATTGGTACTGATCAAGAAACCTAAAAATTCCAATTCCTGAGTGAGAATCAGAACTGATTTCTCAAAGTTGATGAGAAAACCTAGATTCGATAAGAGAGAGATTGTCCAATCCATGTGACAAAATGCAAGGGATCGGGAGTAAGCCATAATGAGGATGTCGTCTAAATAAATTATTAGACGGACTCCTCGAGATCGTAAAAGGGCTACTACGGGTTTCATTAGTTTCGTAAAACACCAAGGGGCTGATGAAAGCCCGAATGGAAGACAAGTGAATTGTCATTTCACAGTTTTCCAGATAAACTGAAGGAAGTGTTGAGAAGTAGGATGGATAGGGACGGTTAGGTAGGCGTCTTTCAGATCGATCTTTATTAACCAGTCTCCTTGAATGAGTAGATCTCTTAAAATATGGATTCCTTCCATCTTGAAGTGCCTGTAATGGACGAAATTGTTCAAGAGGCAGAGATTTATAACTGGTCTGTGACCTCCATCCTTTTTCTTTACTAGAAAAAGATTGCTGATGAAATCTGGAGAGTCCCAGAGGACCTGAATTACGGCGTGTTTGGCAGAAAGATCTATGATCTCTGATTGTATTAGATATCGATCTTCTTTTGAGAAGTGTATGGGATGAGGGAGGTGAAGTTGTATTGGTGGAAACATAAATTCTATTTGGTAACCATTCACTGTTGACAAAATCCATAGATCTGATGATATTATTTCCCAATTTTGGGAAAAATGTAGGAGTCGACCGCCTACTGGAGGAGGGAAAGAAGAGGGGTAACTTACCTGAAGGTCTAGATCTTGGAGCACCTCTGTGGCCGTGAGCCCTCCAGGAGCGTCCTCGGAATGGGAAGAATGGAGGCGGTTGGGTAGCTGGTGGGAAGAATGTAGGTCTTTCCTGAGGTTGTTGGGCAGGGCCTCTATATTGTCCTCTTGTAAGAGGGGCCCGGCTGGGAAAACGGCCCCTGCTTTTCCCAGCCCTTCCAAAAACCTTATTGGAGAACACCTTTTTAAGGGAAGACTGGGCCTTATCTAAACTAGAAAAAAAGGCCCACGTATTTTGAGATTTCTTTTATAAAGTTTTCTCCGAAGAGAAAACCTTCTGTAGATTTTGTAGATTCTTTATTGGCTAAGTAAGTCAGTTGAGGGTCAAGTTTCAGTAGAATAGAATGACGCCTCTCTGTGCAAAAGGCCTCGTTAACATTTCCAAAAAGACACATGGCCCTGTGTGCCCAACCTCTAATGGTTGGTACGTCAATGTGATTGCCTGAAACATAAGCCTGCTCTATAATGTCTAGATTCTAGAGAAGGGACCCAAAATATCTAGGAATTTATCCTGACATCCTTTAAAACTTCTGTCAAGACCTTTTTTAGGGTTTTTGCCCGATTTCTGTATATATCTGGTTAGAATGGGGTCCAATTCGCATGTTTGAGCAGCATTAGACGATACACAGGGTCTCGGGCATTCTGCTCTAAATTTATTCCTGGCTTTTTTATCCAGATTTTTCCTAAGCCAAAAGGCAATGAATTTCTCAACCTGAGGGTTTAGAGTCCATTCACCCGAGCGGGGATGTTTTATTTGTGACTGGACAAAGAAGGGCAGTCCGAAACTGTCCCTAACAGTCTCACTGTTAGTGAGAGGATTGTCATCTGTAAAATCACTTCCCTCATCATCATCCGGATAATAAGAGGGGTCATTAGAGTCTGAGGACTCATCATTGTCATCTGATTCTTCCTCAGAATGTTCTACAAAGGAATCAGGTTTAGAACGTTTTGAGGGTCGTTCTCCCCGTTTATCATAAACTTCATCTGGGGAAGAGGTTTTGTGATGGACCACAGAGGCATCTGTATGGTAGCTGCATGAGGGGTGCGAGCCGGTGTTCGAAGGATTAGAGGCCGTTTGTTGTGTGGTATCATCATTGGTATGGTGTCTCTTAGTTGTCTTTTTACGTGGTCTATTTTCAGGCTGAACCTGTTGAGACCCAAATTGTGTGATAGATTGTGCCACTGACATGGCAAGTGTCTCCTGCATTGAGGACATAGCTGCGGACATGGCCGATTTCACAGATCGGGCCACGGATTGGTCCACAAGGTCTTGGATGTCATTGGAAAGAGTAGAGGGGTTTTTAGTCTGTTCGGTAGACATAGTTATGTAAATAAATGTATAATAAATTTATTATTTATTAATATTTTTTATATATATTATTTAATATTATTTATTTAAAGTAGATATTTAATATTATATATGTATTAAATGTATTTAATATATTTGTTATTACATTAATTAATATTTAATAAATTAGTCAGAATATATGGACTAAAATAAATTATGCTATATAATGAACTATGCCCAGCAATAAATTATGTCCCTAATATTAATTACTATAGGCAGGACAATATATATTATTATTAATAGGGTAGAATTGAAATATAATAAGCTGTCCTAAAAAGGACAACAGATGGGAGAAAGATACAAGGAGAGCCGAAGTCTGTGACAGGAATTATTTGACTGACAGGACCGGGCTGTGATAGCGATCCTCCCTCTGACAAGCTCCTGACGCGTCTGAGGAAGGAGGCGGGAACGGCCTGACTGAGCGACAATCAGGCCGAGATCTCGCGAGAGGTGGGGAAAAGATGCTGCGTCACACACAGTAATGGCGCCAGGCGCCCGCGGACATGAAGGAGAGCCGGAGCGTGCGAGGAAGGAAGAGAAAAACAGATAAGTAAGATAAGGAATAAGTAGGTATTAATTATAAGAAAAGAATATATATTATGTGAATATAGGGATATAAAACCGGAGGAGACCGGGACTGAGTAGGGAAAGATAGGAAAAAATATACGCGCACGGGATGAAAATGTATTAATAAATATAAAGGGGGAAATAATTAATAGCTAAATGAATAAATAATAAGTCTGTATAAGGCTGGGTTCACACCACGTTTTTGAAATACGGTAACCGTATACGGTTTTCTGTAAAAAAACGTATACGACCGTATCCAAAACCGTATGCATAGAGAAGTGGTGAACAACTTATCCCCTATCCTAAGGATAGGGGATAAGTTGCAGATCGCGGGGGGTCCGACCGCTGGGGCCCCCTGCGATCTCCTGTACGGAGCACCGAGAGCCCGTGGGAAGGGGGGGTGTAGACCTCTGCACGAAGCTGCGGCCGACACGCCCCCTCAATACAACTCTATGGCAGAGCCGAAGCGCTGCCTTCGGCAATCTCCGGCTCTACCATTGAGATGTATTAAGGGGGCGTGTCGGCCGCCGCTTCGTGCGGGGGTCGACACCCGCTATCTGGCCGGAAAGCCGGGGCCCTGTACAGAGAGATCGCAGGGGGCCCCAGCGGTCGGACCCCCGCGATCTCAAACTTATCCCCTATCCTTAGGATAGGGGATACGTTTTTCACCACTGGACTACCCCTTTATCATTGTTGTCTATGAGAACCCTATACAGAATTTCAGAATACGGTTGCACACGGTTTTTCTAATCCGTTTTTGGAGTTGACACATGCACAGATTGGAATTTCAATAGAACAATAGTAACTTTATTAAATTGCTGGAAAACTAATTCCAACAAAATAGCAAAACCGTTGGCAAAAACTGATGCAAACGGATAGAACCGTACGGGGAAAAACCGTATACGTTTTAATTTGGAGTCATACGGTTGTATAAGGTTGCATACGGTTTTTGCCATACGTTTTTTAGCGGAAAACCGTATACGGTAACCGTATTTGAAAAACGTGGTGTGAACCCAGCCTAAGAAATATTAATGAAAACAACACAGTCATTAATATACTCATCTGAACCGTCGTGAAGCAGCAAAGAAAGACCGGTATTTTACTGCAGGTCCATATATAACCTACTATATTCACCTATTGGTTACCTCTTATACTTGCAGGTGTGTATGTGACACCTGAGCACCTGCGTGTGCCATTTAATTTTTTTTCTTTACACTGTTACTCACGTTTTATGGCTGCTATGATTTGCAGTAAAGAAAGAAATTGCCTTATAATGGGAGTCTCCTGTCTGATAGAAAATGTCCACTTATTTTCTTTTCTGGCAAAAACACTAATAAGTCTAAGTTTCCACTTGGTTTTTTTCTGTCAGTTTTTGGAAAACTGCCACTGCAGTTTTTGAGCCAAAGCCAGAAGTGTATTCAAAAGGAATAGGACATATAAAGGAAGGACTTATACTTCTCCTCCCTGATGGATCCACTTCTGACTTTGGCTCAAAAACTGCAGTGGCAGTTTTTCCAAAAAATGCCAGGAAAAAAAACAAGTGGAAACGCCAAACTTGCAACATGTTTTTTTTTTCAGTGGCATTTTTTTTTTTTTTATCCTTTTGGCATTTTTTCTCTTCTTTTTGCATTTTCCTGCTCCTTGCCAGTTTTTCAACATCACAGCAAAAACACCAAGAAAACTGCTCTGTGGGTTTTAACTTTGGCGTTTTTACAGGTTTTTACAGTTTTCATTTGTTTTTTTTTTTACTTTAGTGACCCAAGAAAGAGATGGAGACACCTTTTTTTAAATAAAATTTTGTAGGGTACCATTAAAAGAAAAAAAAAGATACAGTAAGAATGGAAAAAAATTGTTTTTAACAAAATTTTTATTTTTTAGAACAAAGTTTTTATTAATTTTCAAACAGGGACCAATTTATGTGGGCAGGCAGGGACCTAAAAATGTAGCTAATAATATTCAAATTATATATATAATATTTTCTATAAATTATTTATTTGCAAATTAGGGTGGAGAATAAGTATTTGGCCGCCTACAAACAAGAAAGATTTCTGGCTCTCGCAGACCTTTAACTTCTTCTTTAAGAGTCTCCTCTGTCCTCCACTCATTACCTCTATTAATGGTACCTGTTTGAACTTGTTATCAGTATAAAATACACTTGTCCACAACCTCAAACAGTCACACTCCAAACTCCCCTACGGCCAAGACCAAAGAGGTGTCGAAGGACACCAGAAACAAAATTGTAGACCTGCACCAGGCTGGAAAGACTTTATCTGCAATAGGCAAGCAGCTTGGTGTGAAGAAATCAACTGTGGGAGCAATTATTAGAAAATGGAAGATATACAAGTCCACTGATAATCTCCCTCGATCTGGGGCTCCACGCAAGATCTCACCCCATGGTGTCAAAATGATCACAAGAATGGTGATCAAAAATCCCAGAACCACACTTGTAAGGTTTGCTAAAGAGCATTTGGATGATCCAGAAGAGTATTGGGAGAATGTCATATGGTCAGATGAAACCAAAGTAAAACTTTTTGGTAAAAACTCAACTCGTCGTGTTTGGAGGAGAAATTTGTAGCATCTCAAACTTGCAGCGAGAAACTGTACCCTGTAGATTCACATGAGGGGGCAAACCTCCAGCTGTTGCAAAACTACAACTCCCAGCATGCCCTTTGGCTGTTCGTGCTTGCTGGGAGTTGTAGTTATGCAACAGCTGGAGGTACACTGGTTGCAAAACCCTGAGAGTTTGTTACTAAACTCAGTGTTTCGTAACCAGTGTGACCCCAGCTGTTGCATAACTACAACCCCCAGCATGCACAAACTACCAAAGGGCATGCTGGGAGTTGTAGTTGTGCCTTCTGCTGTTGCATAACAACAACTCCCAGCATGCCCTTTGGCACAGCCTTACCTCCTGCTTTTACTCTCCTTCCTCCTGTCTGCCACCGCTGCAGCCAACTCCACTCCTTGGCCCCAATCCCGCCGCCGATGCTAGGGACACCCCCACAGCAGAAGTCCTGATTTGTCAGCCAATAACGGCTGACGAATCAGGACGAATGTGAGGTGGCACCTGTGCCACCTCACTCCTGCTGCTAAAGGGTGACAGCACTTATCACCATTTTTTTTCAGGTCACCGGGGACACGATTGAGTAGGAATCACCGCAAATTGCCGATCTGAATTGATCAGTGATTTGCGGCGATCGCCAACTTGGGGGTGTCTCAGAATTCCCCCAGGGGGATTTCTGGGGTGTCTCAGAATCCCCCCAGGGGTTTGAACAAGGTGCCTGCTGAATGAATTCAGCAGGCATCTTATACCGTTTACTGACGGATAACAGGCGGTGAACGGAGACGTCCAGGGCGTACAGGTACACCCTCTACTTGTACGCCCTGTGTCCTGAAGGGGTTAAGGCTAAAATGGGCTGTGTCCTTAAGTGGTTAAAGGAGTACTCCAGTGGAAAATAACTTATCCCCTATCCAAAGGATAGGGGATAAGTTATACATCGCAGGGGGGGGGGGGGATCCGAGCGCTGGGGCCCCCCGGGATCTACTGGACGGGGCCGCAGCAGTCTGCAGGAAGTGAAGTTTTTTAACTTTCATTTTTGAATCCCCCGTGGGGAGCCCTGAATGGATGGTGCTGAGGAGCCATTCAGGGCTCTCAGCGGGAGATTTAAAAATGAACATTGTGAGTAGCAGGGTGGCATATCTATATTAAAAGCGCTGTGGGTGGGAAGATATATAGCGCTGCAAGCATGGCAGATATATATAGGGCAGTAGTGATTGCACCAATCACAGCATTATAGGGAGGGGGGAGGAGGGTGAAGGAGCATGTTGCTCCGTTCTGCCCACCACACATCTGTGAGCTGGTGAGCAGGTCGGAGCCCCATGCTGTCATCTTCCAGCCTCAGAGACAAAAACTGCTTTTCAGCGCTAATTCTGTGCCATCCAGCACTTTTAGCAATTAGGGACAGCTTTAGGCTAGGCAGGGAAAGTTTATAGGTGGTAAAAAAAGAAATACATATTTTTTTGGGCGTACCATCTGTAGGTGTCCTCAGGTCGGTAGCACCTTTAGCTGCGTGACCCCGGCCCTACAGGGTCGCTGCGGTCTGCCCTCAGCGGTTTCTTTTGGTAAACATGTGGCCGGACCATCTTAGCTATAAAAGAGCAGTCCGCCACCGTTAGCTAAAGCCCACCTGACGCTGATCAATGTTTTTTTGTGGTGAAGGCGCTTTTTTTTGGCAAGATGGCGGCACCCAGGGAATGGGCAGCACTTATGATTCCTTCCTGCTGTAGGGCAGGAGGCTATGCTCTCGGAGCTTGGTGGTGGGTGGTGCTTCCTTCTTGGCGTGTGCAGGAGATCCCGGCCACCTATTAACCCTCTCAGGACTGGAGCTTTTTGTTACTATAGGCAAATGTGCACAATGTACTGCAAATGGCAGACAATCAAGTACTCCCCCAACAACAACACAGTCCTATACAACACAGTGGCACAAATACAGGTGCACAGCCAGTGCCCTTCTTGATAATTTAGTCTCTGGTCACACTGGGTACACACCCGTATTTTTTCGGGGATTATAAGCGTCTTTTTTATTTAATTTTTGCACCTGTTAGGCGGTCCGTGCCACCAGCAGCAGGCCTGTGCTATGTGGACGGACCGTACCAGTGTGTTGGGCCTGCTCCACCACTGTTAGTGATTTATAACTGATCACCGTTTTTTTGGGGGGGGGTCCAGGCAAGTGCTTTTTTCGGGATTTAGTGTTTTTTTTTATTTTAATTTTTTTTTGTGTGGGGGTCTGTGTACGTGCCACCAGCCACTGTTCAGTGCTGAGTGGCCAGACCCCCCACTGACTTCTGCGCCCCCTGCCGCCACCAAGCGCTAATCAGTGCGCACACCACTGATTAGGTAAAAGCTTTTTTGGTGCAGGGCTTTTTGCGCTAGAAGTCTTTTTTTATTTTTTGCTATTTTTAGTTTAGTTTTATTTTATATTTTTCTTTTAGGTGGTTGGTTAGGGTGGGTTAGGGCGGTTTAGGGTAGAGCAGGAAGTAAAAGCACACCACACACACAAATAAAGTTTTTTCCCCCACAGTTACAAACATACTCCCGCCCCCATCAGAGCAGGTAAATGGCCCGCAGGGCATTTTCAGTGGAAGAGGCATATGCCATACTTGCCTCTGACACTGAAAGTGCCACAGAGGACAAGGAAGACCCCCTTTGTTATTTCTTCGTCCTCCTCATCATCTTCTGATGATGAGCCACGAAGGTCGTGAAGTCGCCGCCATGCAAGGCCGCAAGCCTCCTCTGCTCCCGACTATGTGCCCCACACTAGCATGATTCCCCTGGAACTCATGCTAGTCAAGCCCCCCAGCCAAGTTCACTGGTGTCCTGTACCAGAGAACTTGTCAGTGGACCACGAGCCTGTGATTGCTGAGTTTGTTGGTGAAATGAACTATTTTAGTTTTTATTTCAGGGACGACTTTGTCATCCTGATTGCCAAGACAAACCTGTTTGCCCAACAGTTCGTTGCTGCAAACCCGGGCTCATTTTTAGCTAGACCCAATGGATGGTACGCCATCAATGCAGCCAAAATGAGGACCTTTTGGGGCCTCGTGCTGCATATAGGTCTAGTTAAAAAACCCAGTGTCAGGGAGTACTGGAGTGGGGACGTCCTCTACCAGACCCCGCTCTGCAGTTGGCAATGACACTTCCCCAGTTCGAGGCCACTTGGAAATGTTTGCATTATACTGATAATGCGACATGTCCCCCCCCCCCCCCCGTGTAACCAGCCACACATTGACACTAGTGTTGCTCGCAAATATTTGCAATTCAAATTTTAACAGCGAATATTGCATATTCGCGAATATTGCGAATATAGCACTATATATTCGTAATTATGAATATTCGCTTTTTTTGGGCATTTGCGGACATAGTGGACAGCTTAGAACCGGTCCACTAGCACGGTCCACGCCAATCCCTCTCTGGCACAGAGGATCCACCTCCTGCCAGCCGAATCGTGACAGCGCTAACCCCAGATTTATTACCCTAGTACCCACCGCCACAGGAGTGTTGGGAAGATCCAGTAGCAACAGGCCCCGGAGCATCAAAAATGGTGCTCCTGGGCCTGGGCGGTAACAGGCTGGTGTTATTTAGGCTGGAGAGGGCCAGTAACAATGGTCCTCACCCACTCTGGTAATGTTGGGATGTTGCTCTTTGGTTGATATCTGGCTGAGAATAAAAATACAGGGAACCTACTAGGTGACAGAGCTCCTTCACCGCTACAATCCTTCCAATACACGCAACTTCGCCACTTTTATACCACGAATAGACTTAGACTCAAATTACACCGACCCCTTACTCACTTTGAGAAGAGCCCCTCCCTTTTCGTGCCACCTGGGAAAGAGAGCTTGACATGACTTTCTCTGATGAGGCGTGGGCCAAGGCCCTAGCCATGTGCCACCATACATCGATCTCCTGCAAAGCGCAGGAAACAAACTATAAAGTACTTACGAGATGGTACCGCGTTCCTGCGTTGCTATCGCGCATGTACCCAGCAGTCTCGGACGCCTGTTGGAGGTGCGGTGGGGAGAAGGGTACGATGGCACATGTTTGGCTTACTTGCCCAGCCCTTGATACCTTTTGGTCTGAGGCCCTCACTATCATGTCCCGCCTTGTTTCTTGCTCTCTTGCCAAAACACCTGACATGGTCCTCTTCTCCATACTCCCGCCACAGCTACCCCGACACTCAGCTAGACTACTACACTACCTTCTTCTAGCAGCCAGAACGATAATACCCAGAATATGGAAGTCGACCGCATCCCCCTCGATCACCTCCTGGTTCCAGGAAATCTCTGTAGGATGGAGGAGCTCACAGCTGACCACACACGACATATTGATAAATTCCATGAAATATGGAGTCCTTGGGTTTCTTTTACGGCCTCTACTGAATTTCTTAGCCTGAATCTAGCCACTGACTGAGTACCAAGTTGGTTGCCGGGGTCTGGAGGTCCGTGTCCATCCTTCCACCACTGGGTGAGTCAATGATAGACCTTCTTCTCTTCCCTTCCCCCTCTCCCTGTCTCTTGCCGCTCTACTTTTTCTAAGGTTCTCTGCCCTTTTCATTACTTAGTATTTCCTTCTCTCTATCCCTTGTACCTCCTATGTCATTCAGACACTGCAAGCCATCCTTCTACGTATTTTGAGTTTGAGTCACCGGGTCTCAGGAATAGTTTTTTACTATTGTACTTTGGAACCTCGGCTGCAGCAGCGTTAATGGTCCACATTGTCACGATGCCGGCTGGCAGGTAGTGGATCCTCTGTGCCAGAGAGGGATTGGCGTGGACCGTGCTAGTGGACCGGTTCTAAGCCACTACTGGTTTTCACCAGAGCCCGCCGCAAAGCGGGATGGTCTTGCTGCGGCGGTAGTGACCAGGTCGTATCCACTAGCAACGGCTCACCTCTCTGGCTGCTGAAGATAGGCGCGGTACAAGGGAGTAGGCAGAAGCAAGGTCGGACGTAGCAGAAGGTCGGGGCAGGCAGCAAGGATCGTAGTCAGGGGCAACGGCAGAAGGTCTGGAAACACAGGCAAGGAACACACAAGGAACGCTTTCACTGGCACTAAGGCAACAAGATCCGGCAAGGGAGTGCAAGGGAAGTGAGGTAATATAGGGAAGTGCACAGGTGATTACCCTAATTGGAACCACTGCGCCAATCAGCGGCGCAGTGGCCCTTTAAATCGCAGAGACCCGGCGCGCGCGCGCCCTAGGGAGCGGGGCCGCGCGCGCCGGGACAGAACAGACGGGGAGCGAGTCAGGTAGGGGAGCCGGGGTGCGCATCGCGAGCGGGCGCTACCCGCATCGCGAATCGCATCCCGGCTGGCAGCGGGATCGCAGCGCCCCGGGTCAGAGGACGTGACCGGAGCGCTGCAGCGGAGAGAGAGAAGCGAGCGCTCCGGGGAGGAGCGGGGACCCGGAGCGCTCGGCGTAACAGTACCCCCCCCCTTGGGTCTCCCCCTCTTCTTGGAGCCTGAGAACCTGAGGAGCAGACTTTTGTCAAGGATGTTGTCCTCAGGTTCCCAGGATCTCTCTTCAGGACCACAACCCTCCCAGTCTACTAAAAAAAAATTTTTCCCTCTGACCTTTTTGGCAGCCAAAATTTCCTTGACCGAGAAGACGTCCGAGGAGCCGGAAACAGGAGTGGGAGGAACAGATTTGGGAGAAAAACGGTTGAGGATGAGTGGTTTGAGAAGAGAGACGTGAAAGGCATTAGGGATACGAAGAGAAGGAGGAAGAAGAAGTTTATAAGAGACAGGATTAATTTGACACAAAATTTTGAAAGGACCAAGATAGCGTGGTCCCAACTTGTAGCTAGGGACACGGAAGCGGACATATTTAGCGGAGAGCCATACCTTGTCTCCAGGGGAAAAAACGGGGGGAGCTCTTCTTTTCTTATCCGCGAACCTCTTCATGCGTGAAGAAGCCTGTAAGAGAGAATTTTGGGTCTCTCTCCATATAATGGAAAGGTCACGAGAAATTTCATCCACAGCGGGCAGACCAGAGGGCAAGGGGGTAGGGAGGGGGGGAAGAGGGTGACGGCCGTACACCACGAAAAATGGGGATTTGGAGGAAGATTCAGAGACCCTGAAGTTATACGAGAATTCGGCCCATGGAAGGAGATCTGCCCAGTCATCCTGGCGGGAGGAAACAAAATGTCGCAAATAATCACCCAAGATCTGGTTAATTCTTTCTACTTGTCCATTGGACTGGGGATGATATGCAGAGGAAAAATTTAATTTAATCTTGAGTTGTTTACAGAGAGCCCTCCAGAATTTAGACACGAATTGTACCCCTCTATCCGAGACAATCTGCGTAGGCAACCCGTGAAGACGAAAAATGTGTACAAAAAATTGTTTAGCCAACTGAGGCGCAGAAGGAAGACCAGGAAGAGGGATGAAATGTGCCATTTTGGAGAATCGATCAACGACCACCCAAATAACAGTGTTGCCACGGGAAGGGGGTAAATCAGTAATAAAATCCATACCAATCAGAGACCAAGGCTGTTCGGGGACAGGCAGAGGATGAAGAAAACCAGCGGGCTTCTGGCGAGGAGTCTTATCCCGGGCACAGATAGTGCAGGCTCGCACAAAGTCCCCAACATCCGTCTCCAGAGTCGGCCACCAATAGAAGCGGGAGATGAGTTGCACAGATTTCTTGATGCCCGCATGACCTGCGAGATGGGAGGAGTGACCCCATTTGAGGATTCCGAGGCGTTGGCGTGGAGAAACAAAGGTCTTTCCTGGAGGAGTCTGCCTGATGGAGGCAGGAGAAGTGGAGATCAGGCAGTCAGGTGGAATGATGTGTTGCGGAGGGAGATCAACTTCTGAGGCATCCGAGGAACGAGAGAGAGCATCGGCCCTAATGTTCTTATCGGCAGGACGAAAGTGAATCTCAAAATTAAATCGAGCAAAGAACAGAGACCACCGGGCCTGGCGAGGATTCAGCCGTTGGGCAGACTGGAGGTAGGAGAGGTTCTTGTGGTCGGTGTAGATAATAACAGGAAATCTTGATCCCTCCAGCAGATGCCTCCATTCCTCAAGTGCTAATTTAATGGCTAGAAGCTCTCGATCCCCGATGGAGTAGTTCCTCTCCGCTGGAGAGAAGGTCCTAGAGAAAAAACCACAAGTGACAGCATGCCCGGAAGAATTTTTTTGTAGAAGAACAGCTCCAGCTCCCACTGAGGAGGCATCAACCTCCAATAGGAAGGGTTTGGAAGGGTCAGGTCTGGAGAGCACGGGAGCCGAAGAAAAGGCAGACTTGAGTCGTTTAAAGGAGTCTTCTGCTTGAGGAGGCCAGGACTTGGGATCAGCATTTTTTTTGGTTAAAGCCACGATAGGAGCCACAATGGTAGAAAAATGTGGAATAAATTGCCTGTAATAATTGGCGAACCCCAAAAAGCGTTGGATAGCACGGAGTCCGGAGGGGCGTGGCCAATCTAAGAGGGCAGAGAGTTTGTCTGGATCCATCTGTAGTCCCTGGCCAGAGACCAAATATCCTAGAAAAGGAAGAGATTGGCATTCAAACAGACATTTCTCAATTTTGGCATAGAGTTGGTTGTCACGAAGTCTCTGAAGAACCATACGGACATGCTGGCGGTGTTCTTCTAGATTGGCAGAAAAAATTAGGATATCGTCCAGATATACAACAACACAGGAGTATAACAGATCACGAAAAATTTCATTGACAAAGTCTTGGAAGACGGCAGGGGCATTGCACAGTCCAAAGGGCATGACCAGATACTCAAAGTGTCCATCTCTGGTGTTAAATGCCGTTTTCCACTCGTCCCCCTCTCTGATGCGGATGAGGTTATAGGCGCCTCTTAAGTCCAATTTAGTGAAGATGTGGGCACCTTGGAGGCGATCAAAGAGTTCAGAGATGAGGGGTAAGGGGTAGCGGTTCTTAACCGTGATTTTATTAAGACCGCGGTAGTCAATGCAAGGACGTAGGGAGCCATCTTTTTTGGACACAAAGAAAAATCCGGCTCCGGCAGGAGAGGAGGATTTACGGATAAAGCCCTTTTTTAGATTCTCCTGGACGTATTCGGACATGGCAAGAGTCTCTGGGGCAGAGAGAGGATAAATTCTGCCCCGGGGTGGAGTAGTACCCGGGAGGAGGTCGATAGGGCAATCATAAGGCCTGTGAGGAGGTAGAGTCTCAGCTTGTTTTTTGCAGAAAACATCCGCGAAGTCCATATAGGCCTTAGGGAGACCGGTTACTGGAGGAACCACAGAGTTACGGCAAGGGTTACTGGGAACCGGTTTTAGACAGTTCTTGGAACAAGAGGGCCCCCAACTCTTGATCTCCCCAGTGGACCAATCCAGGGTTGGGGAATGAAGTTGAAGCCAGGGAAGTCCAAGGAGAATTTCTGAGGTGCAATTGGGGAGGACCAAAAGTTCAATCCTCTCATGATGAGATCCGATGCTCATAAGAAGGGGCTCCGTGCGGAAACGTATGGTACAGTCCAATCTTTCATTATTTACACAATTGATGTAGAGGGGTCTGGCGAGACTGGTCACCGGGATGTTGAACCTGTTGACGAAAGAGGCCAAAATAAAATTTCCTGCAGATCCAGAGTCCAAGAAGGCCACAGCAGGGAAGGAGAAGGCAGAGGCAGACATCCGCACAGGCACTGTAAGACGTGGAGAAGCAGAGTAGACATCAAGGACTGTCTCACTTTTGTGCGGAGTCAGCGTACGTCTTTCCAGGCGGGGAGGACGGATAGGACAATCCCTCAGGAAGTGTTCGGTACTAGCACAGTACAGGCAGAGGTTCTCCATACGGCGTCGTGTCCTCTCTTGAGGTGTCAGGCGAGACCGGTCGACCTGCATAGCCTCCACGGCGGAAGGCACAAGAACAGATTGCAGGGGACCAGAGGAGAGAGGAGCCGAGGAGGAGAAACGCCTCGTGCGAACAGAGTCCATATCTTGGCGGAGTTCCTGACGCCTTTCGGAAAAACGCATGTCAATGCGAGTGGCTAGGTGAATAAGTTCATGTAGATTAGCAGGAATTTCTCGTGCGGCCAGAACATCTTTAATGTTGCTGGATAGGCCTTTTTTGAAGGTCGCGCAGAGGGCCTCATTATTCCAGGACAATTCTGAAGCAAGAGTACGGAATTGTACGGCATACTCGCCAACGGAAGAATTACCCTGGACCAGGTTCAACAGGGCAGTCTCAGCAGAAGAGGCTCGGGCAGGTTCCTCAAAGACACTTCGGATTTCCGAGAAGAAGGAGTGTACAGAGGCAGTGACGGGGTCATTGCGGTCCCAGAGCGGTGTGGCCCATGACAGGGCTTTTCCGGACAGAAGGCTGACTACGAAAGCCACTTTAGACCTTTCAGTGGGAAACAGGTCCGACATCATCTCCAGATGCAGGGAACACTGGGAAAGAAAGCCACGGCAAAACTTAGAGTCCCCATCAAATTTATCCGGCAAGGATAGACGTAGCCCAGGAGCGGCCACTCGCTGCGGAGGAGGTGCAGGAGCTGGCGGCGGAGATGATTGCTGAAGCTGTGGTAGTAACTGTTGTAGCATAACGGTCAGTTGAGACAGCTGTTGGCCTTGTTGCGCTATCTGTTGTGACTGCTGGGCGACCACCGTGGTGAGGTCAGCGACAACTGGCAGAGGAACTTCAGCGGGATCCATGGCCGGATCTACTGTCACGATGCCGGCTGGCAGGTAGTGGATCCTCTGTGCCAGAGAGGGATTGGCGTGGACCGTGCTAGTGGACCGGTTCTAAGCCACTACTGGTTTTCACCAGAGCCCGCCGCAAAGCGGGATGGTCTTGCTGCGGCGGTAGTGACCAGGTCGTATCCACTAGCAACGGCTCACCTCTCTGGCTGCTGAAGATAGGCGCGGTACAAGGGAGTAGGCAGAAGCAAGGTCGGACGTAGCAGAAGGTCGGGGCAGGCAGCAAGGATCGTAGTCAGGGGCAACGGCAGAAGGTCTGGAAACACAGGCAAGGAACACACAAGGAACGCTTTCACTGGCACTAAGGCAACAAGATCCGGCAAGGGAGTGCAAGGGAAGTGAGGTAATATAGGGAAGTGCACAGGTGATTACCCTAATTGGAACCACTGCGCCAATCAGCGGCGCAGTGGCCCTTTAAATCGCAGAGACCCGGCGCGCGCGCGCCCTAGGGAGCGGGGCCGCGCGCGCCGGGACAGAACAGACGGGGAGCGAGTCAGGTAGGGGAGCCGGGGTGCGCATCGCGAGCGGGCGCTACCCGCATCGCGAATCGCATCCCGGCTGGCAGTGGGATCGCAGCGCCCCGGGTCAGAGGACGTGACCGGAGCGCTGCAGCGGAGAGAGAGAAGCGAGCGCTCCGGGGAGGAGCGGGGACCCGGAGCGCTCGGCGTAACACACATGTTGCCCACTTATTACTGTCGCGGGCTGTTGTTGCCGCACTGACTGGACTCCTGCCATCAAGTATCGACCTGCGATGACTATTACTGTACCAAGAGTTATACTACCTGACCCCCTGGATGACTACTGCTTTTCAAATGTTGCTTGTTGCGAGAATTGTGCTCAATGTACATGTTTCTTATGTTTTTATATTGCAAACTGAATAAAACTTTACTTTGAAAAAAAAAATACAGGGAACCCTATGCGTTTTTTTTTTTATTATTTAATTATTTATGGGGAAAAAAACACATATGGTTCCCCATATTTTCAGCCAAATACCAACCAAGCAGTAGCCTGACAGTACCAGGGTGGGTGAGGACCATTGTTAATGGCCCTCCCCAGCCTAAATAATGCTCCGGGCCTGTTGGTAGCGGCTATTCCCGACACCCTTGTGGTGGTGGGTACCAGGGTAATAATCGGGGGTTAGCGCTAGCTGTTTTTGGTGCTAATGCAAAGCCCTGGCTTAGTAATGGATTCTGTCTATAAGACGGCTTCTACTACTAAGCCTGTAAAGTAAATAAAAAAATTTAAATTAAAAAGAAACATGTTTAAAATGCCGTTATTCCAAAAAACACTCCCTCACAAGCCCTCGTTAACCATTTTATTAACATTAAACCAAAAAAAAAAAAACTGGTCATCGTCGTAGTCCACAGGATACAAGGATCTGAAATGAGAAGGAAAAAAAACCAAGGAAAATAGTTTAGTACATTTATTGTAGCCCACCCGCACATTTCCCACACTGCACCGCATGACTACAACTCCCAGCATGCCCTTACAGTAAGGACATGTTTTAGTCATGCAGCAGGGCTGGGGGGAGACGTGCAAGCAGGTGACAAGCTTGTCACCTGCCCCAACTGCATGACTACAACTCCCAGCATGCCCTTACAGTAAGGACATGCTGGGAGTTGTAGTCATGCGGCACGGGCGGGTGACAAGCTTGTCATCCACCCGCCCATCGTACACACTCCCCCTGTGCCGCACAACTACAGATCCCAGCATGTCCTTACAGTAAGGACATGCTGGGGGTTGTAGTAATGTTGTGTGGGCAGGAGATGTACGGGCAGTTGACAAGCTTGTCACCCTCCTGTAAATCTCCTACCCGCTCGTCCCCCTGTGCCTGTGAAAATGATAGTAAAAAAGGTTGCAGTAAAAAAACTCACCTGTGACTTTTTGCACAGTTTCGCTCCCAGACTACACAGCATGCTCTGAGCTGTAGTCCCAACACCTTGCAGGCAGGTGGTAGATGTCAGTGGGTGTCAGGGAGCGGAGCTGTGAAAAAAAGTCGCACAAAAAAATACTGTCATAGGCAAGTTTGTAAGCCAGGTCTGGTACCCATGGACTTAATTTCTCAACTCCAAAGACTATGAATCTATGTTTCTAGCTGAATGATCACTAGTAATACTTGCACTCGTGCTAGTCAGTTTATTCCTGTGACATGTCCCTGTATGCCAATTGACTATGTCCTTCATGTCGGGCTCTACGGATGTCTGGACTCAGTCCACCCGTAGGGTAAGTCTATCATCTTGATTCTTCCCTTCGCCTAGTCCTCTCTGACTTTCTCTTCTCTTCAACCTCCCTCCTTCTCTCTCCCTTCCTTTTGCTTTCTCTTTTTATTAATGGCACACAAATCTAGACATCATTTCCTACTTGGTCACTTCCTTTGTCTCTGCATGAGTTACTTGCTACTACTTTGCTACAATTGTCTTCTACCTTTTGACAATTATGACCCTTTGTTGTTCCATATCTTTGGAGTGGAGGACCTGCACCTATGGATCACAGTGTGGTTTCACAACTGTGGTTAACCCCTTAAGGACTCATGACGTTCTCATACGTCTTCATTTCAGAGTCCTTACGGACTCACGACGTATGGGAACGTCATGAGTTTTCCCGGCCCCCCGCAGCCAGCTGGAGCGGAGCCGGTGCCCGATGCCTGCTGAAATCGTTCAGCAGGCATTGCGGTATATCGCCCAGGGGGGTCATGATGACCCCCCATGTCAGCGATGGCCGCAGATCGCTGTACAATTCAGCCCAGCGATCTGCGGCGGATTCCGGGTCAATCGGGTCTCCAGTGACCCGGTGACCCGGAATTACTGGCTGATCGGGGCCCCAAACAGCCATAGCCAGCAGGCGTGAGGTGGCACTGGTGCCAACTTACGATCGCCCTTATTCAGGGCACCTGCTGCGGGTGTCACTCCCGCAACCCGCTCCGCCCCTCTTTCGGAAGACGTGAGCGGGTGCGGGAAGTTGAACCCGGCAGCCCCGATCCCCTGCGTCAATGTTGGGATCGGGGCCCCAGGAGCAGTGGCGGCAGCGGTGACGAGGGACTGACCTGTGTGCCGGAGCAGCAGTTGGAGCTGAGTGACAACCTCCTGCTGTTGCTTAGCAACAGCTCCCAGCATGCAAAAAGGGCATGCTGGGAGCTGTAGTTATGCAACAGCAGGAGGCAGACCACCACAACTCCCAGCATTCCCTTATGGGCATGCTGGGACTTATAGTTTTGCAACAGCTGGAGGCACATTTTTTCTATGGAAAAGTGTACCTTCACAAGTGTATAACTACAACTCCCAGCTTGCACAATCGGCTAAAGTGCATGCTGGGAGTTGTAGTGGTGCATCTTCTGGTTGCATAACTACAACTCCCAGCATGCCCGTTGGCTGTCGGTGACTGCTGAGTGTTGTAGTTTTGCAACAGCTTAAGGCACACTGGTTGTGAAACACTGAGTTAAGTAGCAAACCAGTGTGTCTCCAGCTGTTGCATAACTACAATCCCCAGCATTCCCAGCCAAAGTAGTATGCCTCCAGCTGTTGCATAACTACAACTCCCAGCATGTACGGTCTATCAGTGCATGCTGGGAGTTGTAGTTTTGCAGCAGCTGAAGGCACACTGGTTGCAAAACCAGTTTCACAACCAGTGGGCCTCCAGCTGTTGCAAAAATACAACTCCCAGCATGCACTGATAGACCGTACATGCTGGGAGTTGTAGTTTTGCAACCGCTGGATGTTTCTCCCCCCCAATGTGAATGTACTGGGTATACTCACATGGGCGGAGGTTTACAGTAAGTATCCGGCTGCAAGTTTGAGCTGCTGCAGCTCAAACTGCCAGCGAGAAATTACTGTGAACCCCCGCCCGTGTGACTGTACCCTAAAAACACTACACTACACTAACACAAAATAAAATAAAATAAAAAGTAAAAAACACTACATATACACATACCCCTACACAGCCCCCCTCCCCAATAAAAAAACGTCTGGTACGCCACTGTTTCCAAAACGGAGCCTCCAGCTGTTGCAAAACCACTACTCCCAGTATTGCCAGACAACCACTGACTGTCCAAGCATGCTTGGAGTTTTATAACAGCTGGAGGCACCCTGGTTGGGAATCACTGGCATAGAATACCCCTATGTCCACCCCTATGCAAGTCCCTAATTTAGGCCTAAAATGCGCATGGTACTCTTTCTCTTTGGAGCCCTGTCGTATTTCAAGGCAACAGTTTAGGGTCACATATGGGGTATCGCCATACTCGGGAGAAATTGTGTTACAAATTTTGGGGGGTATTTTCTGCTATTACCCTTATTAAAAATGTAAAATTTTTGGGAAACCAAGCATTTAAGTAAAAATTTTTTTTATTTTTTTTTACATATGCAAAAGTCGTGAAACACCTGTGGGGTATTAAGGTTCACATTACCCCTTGTTATGTTCCCCGAGGGGTCTAGTTTCCAAAATGGTATACCATATGTTTTTTTTTTTTTTTTTTTGCTGTTCTTGCACCATAGGGTAAAATTTGCTTCCAAAACGCCAAATGTGACTCCTTCTCTTCTGAGACCTGTAGTGCGCCAGCAGAGCACTTTTTCACCCCCATATGGGGTGTTTTCTGAATCGGGAGAAAGTGGGCTTCAAATTTTGGGGGGTATTTTCTGCTATTACCCTTTTTAAAAATGTTAAATTTTTGGGAAAACAAGCATTTTAGGAAAAAATTTTTTTTTCACATATGCAAAAGTCATGAAACACCTGTGGGGTATTAAGGTTCACTTTACCCCTTGTTACGTTCCCCGAGGGGTCTAGTTTCCAAAACAGTATACCGTGTTTTTTTTTTTGCTATTTTGGCACCCTAGGGGCTTCCTAAATGCGGCATGCCCCCAGAGCAAAATTTTCTTTCAAAAACCCAAATGTGACTCCTTCTCTTCTGAGACCTGTAGTGCGCCAGCAGAACACTTTTCACCCCCATATGGGGTGTTTTATGAATCGGGAGAAATTGGGCTTCAAATATTGGGAGTTATTTTCTGCTATTACCCTTTTTAAAAATGTAAAATTTTTGGGAAACCAAGTATTTTAGGTAAAATTTTAATTTTTTTTTACATATGCAAAAGTCGTGAAACACCTGTGGGGTATTACATTACCCCTTGTTACGTTCCCCGAGGGGTCTAGTTTCAAAAATCGTATGCCATGTGTTTTTTTTTGCTGTTCTGGCACCATAGGGGCTTCCTAAAGGTGACATGCCCCCCAAAAAACATTTGTAGCTCCTTCCCTTCTGAGCCCTCTACTGCGCCCGCCGAACAATTAACATAGACATATAAGGTATGTCCTTACTCGAGAGAAATTGGGCTACAAATACAAGTAAAAATTTTCTCCTTTTTACCCCTTGCAAAAATTCAAAAATTGGGTCTACAAGAACAAGCGTGTGTAAAAAATTAAGATTTTGAATTTTCTCCTTCACTTTGCTGCTATTCCTGTGAAACACCTAAAGGGTTAAAACACTTACTGAATGTCATTTTGAATACTTTGGGGGGGGGCAGTTTTTATAATGGGGTCATTTGTGGGGTATTACTAATATGAAGACCCTTCAAATCCACTTCAAAACTGAACTGGTCCCTGAAAAATAGGGAGTTTGAAAATTTTGTGAAAAATTTTTAAATTGCTGCTGAACTTTGAAGCCCTATGTCTTCCAAAAGTAAAAACTCATACATTTTATGATGCAAACATAAAGTAGACATATTGTATATGTGAACCCAAAAAAAATAAATATTTTGAATATCCATTTTATTAACAAGCAGAGAGCTTCAAAGTTGGATTTTTCACCAAGAAAGGAGTCAATTTCCCACAAAAATTTACCCCTATGTTAAAGTAGAATATGTCATGAAAAAAAAATCTCGGAATCAGAATGATAAGTAAAAGCATTCCAGAGTTATTAATGTTTAAAGTGACAGTGGTCAGAATTGCAAAAAACGGCCGTGTCCTTAAGGTGAAAAAAGGGCTAAGTCCTTAAGGGGTTAATGTAAACAATGACATTAGCTAACCCTCAAAACTGATGTAAAATTGAAACATTAGCCAGTATATCCTTATATGAAGGACACACTTGAGCCCGCACACCACGCCAAGGTTACTCAAATGGTGCGGGTCCTATCAACTAACCTACCTTGCCAGATAAATAAAACCAGGAACCAAATTACGGCAGCCATAGGCCCGACTTGCAGATTGCTCCTCAGTCACCTCCAGTGTGAATCTAAGCACACATACAATGGGAGGGAGTAGACAAGCTACAAGCCCTACCCTGGTTGGTTCATTTATAGCAGGCCTCACAGGTGAAACCCTAATGCTACCCAGCAAGATAAAAGGGTGCATTAGTATAAGCCCTAAGCAAAGCATTAGTATAAGCCCTAAGCAAAGCAAATAACAGCCTAGTTGTAGACTCCTAGTGATACAAAAATACAAGAAAGAATTGGAGCTATTCAAAAAATAAATGTGAAAAAATAGACACATTTTATTGAGACAAAGTGAGATCTAATAAAAAAAATGTAAAAAGGAGAAAAGGACATAAGATAGGTGGCATCTCTGGGACCACTACATAAGTTATGGGGTCAATACACAACCAAATGTATAACAAAAGCATGATGCATAAACATATACAATACATGAAGAAAGAGTGTGGAGTTGACTACTTCTAGTGAGTGGATAACACAGGATAACATTTTCTATTTTCAGAAAGAACTTTGTATACTTTTACTTTTTCTGATCAATGGTTTCCTTTCAGCGATTTCTTTTATTGCGGGATCTTTTTCTAATATGTGCCAGAATTTTTATATCGTAGATTTTATTTTATGGCAATAGTTGTTGTAATTAAAGGAGAGAACAAATCTTTCTTTGTTTTTTATGTTGGTTTCACTTCTCTTTTTTTCCTATTTTTTATTGAGTATGTTTTTCCTCTTTATTTTTCTGACTCTTTGTAGTGCATCTTCTAGTATTTTGTTGGGGTACCCCCAATTCTGGAACATCTTTTTCATTTCTTCTGCCTTTTCTTCAAATACTGTGTCATTAATTACAAATTTATTTTATGGATTCTGAGAAACTGACTGTAAGATATCCCTTTTTTTTATATGCTCCGGAAGAAAACTGTTATAGTATAGGATCACATTGGATGCTGTAGGTTTACGGTAACAACTTGTTTTCATGTTGTTATTTTCAATTTTCACAGCCACGTCTAAAAATTCTAATTTCTAAGTACTGTACTGACTAATGAAAAACAGGTTGCAGGTATTGCTGTTCAAATATGTGATGAAGTTATGAATGTCTTCTTTTGTGCCTTCCCATACGAAGAAGACATCGTCCACGTAACACAGGTAGGTCTTAATCAGTTGTTTATACGGGTTGCTTGGGGTGAACACCATATCTGTGTCTGATACTGCAAGGTATATATTGGTGAAATGCAAGCTACCGCCATCCCCATCGCTGTACCTGTCTTTTGATTGTACCACTGTCATTTAAAAATAAATGCATTGTTAGTTAATATCAGTTTGAGACCTTCACAAATGAAATCATGTTATCCTCCAAGTTGAGAGCTTTTAGGAATTTCATCATGGCTTCGATGCCTTTTTCCTGAGGAATTCTTGTATATAAACTCTCTACATCAATGGATGCAAGAGAGTAGTTCTGTTGCCATGGGAGAGTTTCTAATGTAGCCAAAAACTTGTCTGTGTCCTTCAGATAGGGCGGTATACAGTTTAAAGTAGGTCTCAGTTTTCCATTCTAGAATTTCTGACAGTGGTACAGTTGCGGAACCAAATCCCGCCACTATGGGGTGTCCCGGTGGTCTTTGTAGGTATTTGTGGTTTTTGGCGATGAAATACCATGCTTATTTGGTGGGGTTTTTTGGTAATAGCTTTTCTGCCTCGTTTCTGCCTCGTTTTGTCTGCTTTACGTCTTAGAAATGTCTGTATTCTGGATAATGTTTTTAATGTTGGGTCAGTTTTCAATTTAGTGTATGTTGTCTCCATATTCAGTTGCCGTATAGATTCTTCTATATAATAGTCTCGTGTCATGATCACTATTATTATTGCCTTTAACAGATTTTTTGATAACTAGGTCTTCACATTTTTTTACATCTTGTAATGCCCGTAGTTCTTTTTCTTCTAAATTCCTTGGGGAATCATGGTATATTAAAGAGGTCAATTCTTGCAGAATTTGTTGATAAAAAACATCTATGCTAGATCCTGGTGTAATAGGTGGGCAGAATGAAGATTTTGTTTGTGCTTTGGAACGGATTTTAACATGAATTAATAAAGTATTCATGATTTTATTCAGCAAGAACCGGTGAGTGGCACTTTCAATAATAACGGTATAAACATATACAATACTGATGTAGATTAATGAAAATACATACAGTTGTAAACAAAGCAGTCTGAAGTGAAGCAGGTTGTCAGGATCCGGGCTGGTATGCAGGAAGGGCACTGGAGTGGATCCTCTGTGTCAGTGAGGTGATGGCGTGAGCCGTACCAGGGGGACGGAATCTAAGAGGTTACTGGTTTTCACCAGAGCCCGCCGCAAAGTGGGATGGACTTGCTGCGGCAGGTAACCCCCCCAGGTCGTTCCACCTGATAGCGACTCAACCTCACTGACAGCTGAGACAGGTGCGGTACACAAGGAAAAGGCAAGGCGAGGTCAGACGTAGCAGAAGGTCAAAGCAGGCGGCAAGGTTCGTAGTCAGGGGCAACGGCAAGGGGTCTGGATACACAGGCTAGGGAACACACAGAAACGCTTTTTCAGGGCACAAGGCAACAAGATCCGGCAAGGACAGGAAGGGGAAGTGAGATTATATAGTGTGGGGAGTGATTGGAACTGATTGGGCCAGGCACCAATTAATGGTGCACTGGCCCTTTAAATCTGAGAGACACGCGTGCACCCTAGAAATCAGGGCTGCGCGCGCCGGGACTGAACAGGAGGACAGGGCAGGTGAGAGGAACGGGATGCGCCCCGAGGGCAGGCACATCACTCCGCGCGGATCGCATCCCCGCCGGGGGACACAGAGCAAGTCTGACCGGGGCGCTGCAAGCAAGAACAGAACGCTGCGAGCGCTCCGGGGGAGGAGCAGGACCCGGAGCTCTCGCCGTTACACAGGTGGTGAATGAAAACTACAGTGCAGCACCTTAGTAAAATTGCTTTATGGTAGTGTCACATTTACTGTAACTGATCTGCAGTTTATTTTACGCTGCGAAAATGCTGATTACCCAACCCTAAATTGTGCCTCCAGTTGTTTCTCAGTGTACTCAGACGTCGTGGAGTGGCTACGATGTCTGTGAGTACACTACGCATGTGCACATCAACTCGCTCATCCATATGTGGCTGATCATAGTGGCAGATTGCTGCTGTGAGGAGGACATCACGGGGGGGGGGTTGGGGAAACAGCTGGAGGCACACTATAGAGTCTTTTCACTGGCAGATGTATACGATGGCAGCATAAAATACGATGTGAATCTGTTACATACGTGTGACCCTACCCCTTAAAAGGATGTGGGGCAAGTAGGGGGTGCACTTTAAAACCTCCATGTCCTTACCACCCCCAATAGCCTCAGCCTCCATGCACCTCCCCCCTTAAGCCTCCAATTCCTCCCTTGTCCTCAGCCTTCATGCCAGTGATATTACCCTGGTACCCACTCCCACAGGTGTGCTGGGAAGAGCCAGTACCAACAGGCCAGAAGCATCAAAAATGGCACTCCTGGGACTAGGCGGTAACAGGCTGGTGTTATTTTGGCTGGGGAGAGCCAGTATCAATGGTCCTCGCCCACCCTACTAATGTCAGGCTGTTGCTGTTTAGTTGGTATTTTGCTGAGAATAAAAATAGGGGTAACCACATATTTTTTTTAAATTATTTAATTATTAATGAAAAATCGCATAGGTTTCCCCATATTTTTAATTCCCAGCCAGATACCAACAAAGCAGCATCAGCCTGACGTTACCAGGGTGGGCAAAGACCATTGTTACTGGCCTTCCACAGCCTAAATAACACCAGCCTATTACCACCTAGGCCCAGAAGTGCCATTTTTGAGGCTCCGGACCTGTTGGTACTGCTCTTCCCAGCATCCCTGTGGAGGAGGGTACAGGAGTAATAATTGGGGGTTAGCGCTAGCTGTTTTTGAGGCTAACACTAAGACATGGCTTACTAATTGACTCTGTCTATTAGACAGTTTCCATTACTAATACTATAAATTAAATTAAAAAAACACAACACGTTTTAAAAACTTTATTCCGAAAAACACTCCCCCACAAGCCCTTGTTAACCATTTTATTAACAGTAAACAAGTGGGTCAAGTGTGTCATCTTCGTAGCCCACCGAATCCGAAGTAGTCCTCTGCATACACAGATCTGAAATTAATAGAAAAAAAAGCACAACAAAATGAGTTTCCCAAACAGGGAGCCTCCAGCTGTTGCTAAACTATACCCACAATCATTTCCAGAAATCCAGAAAGCCTTTGGCTGTCTGGGAATGATGGGAGTTGTAATTTAACAACAGCGAGACTCCAGTTAAGCACCAGCTGGAGTCTCACTGTTCCTAAACTACAACTCCTGTGATGGGAGTTGTAGTTTAGCAACAGCTTAGGCACCCTTGTGTTAAAATGTCTCCCCGGCCACCCGCCCGCATCACCCACCTGTCCGCTAGCTGTTGCAACTACAACTCCCAGCATGTCCTCACTGTAAAGGCATGCTTGGAATTGTAGTCTTGCAACAGCGACCGGAGCTGGCTAGCTGTTGCAAGACTACAACTCCAAGCATGACCTTACAGTGAGGGCATGCTGGGAGTTGAAGTTGAACCAGCTAATGGGCAGGTGGGAGATGCATCCTCACTCATAACACATAACACATTTTACTTTGGTACTGAACGGTGCAATTAACTAACTGTGACTGTGATGAGGAGCCCAAACTCTTTCTCCTATGCCAACCTATTCCTGTCTATTTTTGAATGAGAATAGAAAATGTCTACAGTCCCAGGAATTCGTTTTTCGGCCACATTAAAGCCTTTATGCGCTATGTGAATTACATAGTGATCAGCAAGTCTTCAGTGCCTTTGTTGACTACCTGAATTCTGATAATCTAATCAACGTGAAGCTCATGAGTCATTTTGGGGATAAAAGTGTTGAATTCCTTGACCTAAGGATCTATGCCCATGGGAACAGATTACTGACAGATTTCTGAAAATTTCAGAAAAAAATATCACTAAGAACTCCATTCTCCACTATGGAAGTTCTCACCCCGTAAAGACTAAGGACAGTATCCCCTTTAGTCAGTTTGTCAGACTGAAGAGGAATAATATTGACCCCGCCAGCTTTGAAATTCAAGCTGCTGATCTAACTTCTCGGTTGGTAAGGAGGGGGTATCCACAACAGGTGGTCCAACTAACCCTGACTAAGGCACATCACAGAGAGAGAAAGGATCTTATACAGAATATCACCACTCCCAATGCCTCTACTGAAAAAAGGAACATTTTTGCTTTCAAGAACAGTCCTATGAACAGACGTATTAGCTCTATTATCCATAAGAACTGGCATATATTCAAGGGTGACCTGATTTAGATGAGATAGTGAGTACTAGACCTATTGTCACTTACCGTAAAAACGCCACCGTAGGTGAAATGTTGAGTTCCAGGCTCCAGGTGAAACAAAATAGAAAACACAACACTTGGTTGAATCAATGTAATCTCATAAGAAATAAAAGATGTGGTATGTGCTCACAATGTAAATTCAATATAGACACAAGTTCTAGTTGTCTAGGTGGCATTTACTACTCGAATTGATTACATGTCGTAGTTCCCATGTCCTTTATTTCATTATTAGCAGCTGTATAAGGTTCTACATTGGAAAAACAGTGCAGCAGTTATGGTTCGGATTTCGAGAACATTTGTATTTCATCAAGAATGGAAAAGGTGCTTTTCACCTGATCCAACATATTAAAGAAACCCATGGAGGCTCAATTGATACCCTGCAGTTTGGTGGCCTTGAAATAGTTCACTCCTCTGATTCTACTTGTGACAGGCATAAGATGCTGTTAAGAGCGGAAGCTCACTGGATCAGGCGATCAGAAGCCCATGGACATTTAGGGTTCAACAACAAAATAGATATGTCTCCTTTTTTATAACCCTCTTTCTTAGTTATATACTCACCTTATTGTATATTGTATCATTTTGGTGAAGATGAAATTAGTTATTGAGTAATTAATTAGTTACATCACATGATCGCTTTGTTTGACCTTTGCACTATTTAGATGCAGCACAGCATGATGAAGCCTCTGAGCGCTCCACGCAGTCCCTGAATTCCAGTCCGGTCCCTCAATAGTTGGAGCCTGTTAAGTTAAGCAATGAGTGCAGGATTCACATTGGTGCTAAGCATCTACTTTTTCTAACATAGTCTACAAGCATGTATGAATTAACATTCTTTGGTTACCATCACAAAACTGCTGACAGATTTTCTTTAACCACTTAAGGGTTGAAATGAATCTGTGAGCACAGGTACAGATACGCCCTGCGCTTAGGAGCTTAGCGCGTGTCATAGTGAGATGGTCTGCGTGGTTGATCAACACCATCCCGTTATAAGGCATGCTAAGCTCATTGCTAATTACATACATCACTGATGGTGGTGATACCTGACATTAACTCTTTAGACGCCACGATCCAAGTTGATTGTGGCGTCTAAAATGTAAAAAAAACTATTCCTGGCTGCTCAGAGGTGCGGATCAGGACCACCGCAGTAAAATTGTGATGCCCCAATCAGCTGAAAGGACTGCAGAAGGGCCCTTACCTGCCTCCTTGGCATATGATCGGCGCTCCAATGTAACATACTGTATTTGCAATTACAAGATTGCATGTAATAGTCCTCTATGGAGATTAAAAAACAATAAACAAAAAAAAATTTACTATGTAAATTTACCCCTTCCCTAATAAAAGTTTGAATCACCCCCGTTTTCGCATAAAAAATTGAAACAAAGAGAATATAAACATATGTAGTTGTCACGATTCGGCTGGCAGGAGGTGGATCCTCTGTGCCAGAGAGGGATAGGCGTGGACCGTGCTAGTGGACCGGTTCTAAGCTGCTACTGGTTTTCACCAGAGCCCGCCGCAAAGCGGGATGGTCTTGCAGCGGCGGTAGCAACCAGGTCGTATCCACTAGCAACGGCTCAACCTCTCTGACTGCTGAAGATAGGCGCGGTACAAGGGAGAAGACAAGAGCAAGGTCGGACGTAGCAGAAGGTCGGGGCAGGCAGCAAGGATCGTAGTCAGGGGCAACGGCAGGAGGTCTGGAACACAGGCTAGGAACACACTGGGAAACGCTTTCACTGGCACGATGGCAACAAGATCCGGCAAGGAAGGGAAGGGGAAGTGAGGTTAAATAGGGAAGTGCACAGGTGAATGAACTGATTAAGCCAACTGCGCCAATCAGCGGCGCAGTGGCCCTTTAAATTGTAGAGACCCGGCGCGCGCGTGCCCTAAGGAGCGGGGCTGCGCGCGCCGGGACAGGACCGACGGAGAGCGAGTCAGGTACGGGAGCCGGGGTGCGCATCGCGAGCGGGCGCCACCCGCATCGCGAATCGCATCCCGGCTGGGAGAGGTATCGCAGCGCACCCGGTCAGCAGGTCTGACCGGGGCGCTGCGATTGCGAGGATGTTGCGAGCGCTCCGGGGAGGAGCGGTGACCCGGAGCGCTCGGCGTAACAGTACCCCCCCCCTTGGGTCTCCCCCTCTTCTTGGAGCCTGAGAACCTGAGGACCAGACTTTTGTCTAGGATGTTGTCCTCAGGTTCCCAGGATCTCTCTTCAGGACCACAGCCCTCCCAATCTATCAAAAAAAATCTTTTTCCTCTGACCGTCTTGGAGGCCAGTATCTCCTTTACAGAGAAAATGTCAGAAGAACCGGAAACAGGAGTGGGAGAAACAAGTTTGGGAGAGAAACGGTTGATGATGAGTGGTTTAAGGAGAGAGACATGGAAGGCATTGGGAATACGAAGAGAAGGAGGAAGAAGGAGTTTGTAAGAGACAGGATTAATCTGGCACAAGACTTTGAAAGGACCAAGATAGCGTGGTCCCAGTTTGTAACTGGGGACACGAAAGCCAACATATTTAGCGGAGAGCCATACCTTGTCTCCGGGAGCAAAGATGGGGGGAGCTCTTCTTTTCTTATCGGCAAACTTTTTCATGCGAGATGAAGCCTGTAAAAGAGAATTTTGGGTCTCTTTCCATATGGTGGAAAGATCACGAGTCACTTCATCTACAGCGGGCAAACCAGAGGACAAGGGAATAGGGAGGGGGGGAAGAGGGTGACGGCCGTACACCACGAAAAATGGGGATTTAGCAGAAGATTCAGAGACTCTAAAGTTATACGAGAATTCGGCCCAAGGTAGAAGATCTGCCCAGTCATCCTGGCGGGAGGAAACAAAATGCCGTAAATAATCACCCAGGACCTGGTTAATTCTTTCTACTTGCCCATTGGATTGAGGATGATAAGCAGAAGAGAAGTTTAATTTAATCTTGAGTTGTTTACAGAGAGCCCTCCAGAATTTTGACACGAATTGGACACCTCTATCTGAGACAATCTGCGTGGGCAAACCGTGAAGACGAAAAATGTGTACAAAAAATTGTTTTGCCAACTGAGGCGCTGAAGGAAGACCAGGAAGAGGAATAAAATGTGCCATCTTGGAAAATCGATCAACGACCACCCAAACAACAGTGTTGCCACGGGATGGGGGTAGGTCTGTAATAAAGTCCATACCAATCAGAGACCAAGGCTGTTCGGGGACAGGCAGAGGGTGAAGGAGACCAGCAGGCTTCTGGCGAGGAGTCTTATCCCGGGCACAGACAGTACAGGCCCGCACAAAATAAACAACATCTGTTTCCAGAGTCGGCCACCAATAGAAACGAGAGATGAGTTGCAAGGACTTTTTGATGCCCGCATGGCCTGCGAGGTGGGAGGAGTGACCCCATTTGAGAATCCCGAGACGCTGGCGTGGAGAAACGAAGGTCTTCCCTGGAGGAGTTTGTCTGATGGAGGCTGGAGAAGAGGAGATCAGACAGTCAGGAGGAATGATGTGTTGCGGAGAGACCTCTACTTCCGAGGCATCCGAGGAACGAGAGAGAGCATCGGCCCTAATGTTCTTGTCGGCAGGGCGAAAATGAATTTCAAAGTTAAAACGGGCAAAGAACAACGACCACCTGGCCTGGCGAGGATTCAGCCGTTGGGCAGACTGGAGATAGGAGAGATTCTTGTGATCGGTGAAAATGATAACTGGAAATTTTGATCCCTCCAGCAGATGCCTCCATTCCTCAAGTGCCAATTTAATGGCCAGTAGTTCTCGATCCCCGATGGAGTAGTTCCTCTCCGCCGGAGAGAAGGTCCTAGAAAAAAAACCACAAGTAACAGCATGCCCGGAGGAATTTTTTTGTAGAAGGACCGCTCCAGCTCCCACTGAGGAGGCATCAACCTCCAATAGGAAGGGTTTAGATGGGTCAGGTCTGGAGAGCACGGGAGCAGAAGAAAAGGCAGACTTGAGCCATTTAAATGCGTCTTCCGCTTGGGGAGACCAGGACTTAGGATTGGCATTCTTCTTGGTTAAAGCCACGATAGGAGCCACAATAGTGGAAAAATGTGGAATGAATTGTCTGTAATAATTGGCGAACCCCAAAAAACGTTGGATAGCACGGAGTCCGGAGGGGCGTGGCCAATCTAAGACGGCAGAGAGTTTATCTGGGTCCATTTGTAGTCCCTGGCCAGAGACCAAGTATCCTAGGAAAGGAAGAGATTGACATTCAAACAGACATTTCTCCATTTTGGCATAAAGTTGATTGTCTCGAAGTCTCTGAAGAACCATGCGGACATGCTGACGATGTTCTTCTAAGTTGGCAGAAAAAATCAGAATATCGTCCAGATACACAACAACACAGGAATATAAGAGATCACGAAAAATTTCATTAACAAAGTCTTGGAAGACGGCAGGGGCGTTGCACAGGCCAAAGGGCATGACCAGATACTCAAAGTGTCCGTCTCTGGTGTTAAATGCAGTTTTCCATTCGTCCCCCTCCCTGATGCGGATGAGATTATATGCACCTCTTAAGTCCAGTTTGGTAAAGATGTGGGCACCTTGAAGGCGATCAAAGAGTTCAGAGATAAGAGGTAGGGGGTAGCGGTTCTTTACCGTGATTTTATTAAGTTCGCGGTAATCAATGCAAGGACGTAGGGAGCCATCTTTTTTGGACACAAAGAAAAATCCAGCTCCGGCAGGAGAGGAGGATTTGCGGATAAACCCCTTTTTTAAATTTTCCTGGATGTATTCAGACATAGCAAGAGTCTCTGGGGCGGACAGAGGATAAATTCTGCCCCGGGGTGGAGTAGTGCCCGGGAGGAGGTCAATAGGACAGTCAAAAGGCCTGTGAGGGGGTAAAGTCTCAGCTTGCTTTTTGCAAAATACGTCAGCATAGTCCATATAAGCCTTAGGGAGACCGATTACAGGGGGAACCACAGGGTCACGGCAGGGAGTACTGGGAACCGGTTTAAGACAGTCCTTGAAACAAGAAGTACCCCAGCTCTTGATCTCTCCTGTGGACCAATCAAGGGTTGGGGAATGGCGTTGAAGCCACGGTAGTCCAAGGAGAATTTCGGAAGTGCAATTGGAGAGGACCAAAAACTCAATTTTTTCGTGATGAGGTCCGATGCACATTAGGAGGGGTTCCGTGCGGTAACGCACGGCACAGTCCAATCTTTCATTGTTAACACAATTGATGTAGAGGGGTCTGGCGAGACTGGTCACTGGGATGTTGAACCTGTTGATGAGGGAGGCCAAAATAAAATTTCCTGCAGATCCGGAATCCAAGAAGGCCTTAGTAGAGAAGGAGAAGGTAGAGGCAGATATCCGCACAGGCACAGTGAGGCGTGGAGAAGCAGAGTTGACATCAAGAACTGTCTCACCTTTGTGCGGAGTCAGCGTACGTCTTTCCAGGCGGGGAGGACGGATAGGACAATCCTTCAGGAAGTGTTCGGTACCGGCACAGTACAGGCAAAGATTCTCAATGCGGCGTCGTGTCCTCTCTTGAGGTGTCAAGCGAGACCGATCAACTTGCATAGCCTCCACGGCGGGAGGCACAGGAACGGATTGCAGAGGACCAGAGGAGAGAGGAGCCGGGGAGAAAAAACGCCTCGTGGGAACAAAGTCCATATCCTGGCGGAGCTCCTGACGCCTTTCGGAAAAACGCATGTCAATGCGAGTGGCAAGATGAATGAGTTCATGCAGGTTAGCAGGAATTTCTCGTGCGGCCAGAACATCTTTAATGTTGCTGGATAGGCCTTTTTTAAAGGTCGCGCAGAGGGCCTCATTATTCCAGGATAGTTCGGAAGCAAGAGTACGGAATTGGATGGCGTACTCGCCAACGGAAGAATTACCCTGGACCAGGTTCAGCAGGGCAGTCTCAGCAGAAGAGGCTCGGGCAGGTTCCTCAAAGACACTTCGAATTTCCGAGAAGAAGGAGTGTACAGAGGCAGTGACGGGGTCATTGCGGTCCCAGAGCGGTGTGGCCCATGACAGAGCTTTCCCAGACAGAAGGCTGACTACGAAAGCCACCTTAGACCTTTCAGTAGGAAACTGGTCCGACATCATCTCCAAGTGCAGGGAACATTGTGAAAGAAAGCCACGGCAAAACTTGGAGTCCCCATCAAATTTATCCGGCAAGGAAAGTCGTAGGCCGGAAGCGGCCACTCGCTGCGGAGGAGGTGCAGGAGCTGGCGGAGGAGATAATTGCTGAAGCTGTGGTAGTAGCTGCTGTAGCATCACGGTCAGTTGAGATAGCTGGTGGCCTTGTTGCGCTATCTGTTGCGACTGCTGGGCGACCACCGTGGTGAGGTCGGCGACAACTGGCAGTGGAACTTCAGCGGGATCCATGGCCGGATCTACTGTCACGATTCGGCTGGCAGGAGGTGGATCCTCTGTGCCAGAGAGGGATAGGCGTGGACCGTGCTAGTGGACCGGTTCTAAGCTGCTACTGGTTTTCACCAGAGCCCGCCGCAAAGCGGGATGGTCTTGCAGCGGCGGTAGCAACCAGGTCGTATCCACTAGCAACGGCTCAACCTCTCTGACTGCTGAAGATAGGCGCGGTACAAGGGAGAAGACAAGAGCAAGGTCGGACGTAGCAGAAGGTCGGGGCAGGCAGCAAGGATCGTAGTCAGGGGCAACGGCAGGAGGTCTGGAACACAGGCTAGGAACACACTGGGAAACGCTTTCACTGGCACGATGGCAACAAGATCCGGCAAGGAAGGGAAGGGGAAGTGAGGTTAAATAGGGAAGTGCACAGGTGAATGAACTGATTAAGCCAACTGCGCCAATCAGCGGCGCAGTGGCCCTTTAAATCGTAGAGACCCGGCGCGCGCGCGCCCTAAGGAGCAGGGCCGCGCGCGCCGGGACAGGACCGACGGAGAGCGAGTCAGGTACGGGAGCCGGGGTGCGCATCGCGAGCGGGCGCCACCCGCATCGCGAATCGCATCCCGGCTGGGAGAGGTATCGCAGCGCACCCGGTCAGCAGGTCTGACCGGGGCGCTGCGATTGCGAGGATGTTGCGAGCGCTCCGGGGAGGAGCGGGGACCCGGAGCGCTCGGCGTAACAGTAGTAATGTTAAAGGGGTTATTCAGGAATTAAAAAGCAGAGCTACTTTCTTTTAAAAACGCTCCCCATCCGTCTCCAGGATGGTTGTGGTTCTGCAGCTCAGTTGCATTGAAGCGAATGGAGCCAAGTTATAAAACCACACCCAACCTGGAGACAGACAGGGAGCTGTTTTTTCTATTCCTGGATAACCCCTTTAATATTAAATTATTTGAACTGCACGGTCTATGACGTATACAGAAAAAAAAATACCAGCCAAAAAATAAAAGTCCAGAATTGCATATTTTTGGTCACTTCATATTTGGTTTGTTTCACCATAGATTTTGCAAAAAAATACAAGCCCTCATATGGGTCTGTAGGTGGAAAATTGAAAAAACTATGTTTTAGAAGGTAAGGAGGTAAGTAACATATAACTTATTTTTTGGGGGATATGACAGATACGCTCTAACTTTTTATATTTACAAACATATTTTAAATAATTATGAGTAGTGGCCTTTTTCACTTAACCCCCCCCCCCCCCCCCCCGTCCCCGCAAAATGTCTGTGCACCTCCCTGAAGTTACGGTATATAAGCAACAATAACCAGTATGATTAAACAGCAGCCACATTATTGAATGGGACCTAATGCTACCTGAATTGTACATCTGCTTTGTACAATAACATTTACATTTATTGTAGATTGCTTTTGTATAAAAATTGTAAATGTATTGTAATTTTTTTCCTAATATTTAGCTCCTCAAGTTGCCATCTTTGCTCCCCAATGTTTCCCAATCAGGGTGTCTCCAGCTGTTGCAAAACTGCAACTCTCAGCATGCTCGGACAGCCTTTGGCTGTCCGGACATGCTGACAGTTGTAGTTTTGCAATACAATTGTGACAATTGACATTTCCACTTGCGAACCAATATTCCGCTAATAGCTATAGGCAAACAAAGAACAAACACATGATGCAGGGTGACGTCCTACGCATGGAAAAAATGTATTGATTCCTGTCCAGTCCAGGTCTTGTGAGTCATCATATGCGGCTAGTAGGGCTTTGTTCTTCTGTTTGACATGACCCGATTCCAGGTGTATTCAGCGCTGCAGGGTAACTGATGTCAATGACAGTGATCATAATGCCATCTGACAACAATTCCTCTCCTGTAAATAATGAACAGGAAGGCTTTTCCCCCCATAGAGTTGCCCCTTCTGTAAGTGCTTTATTTGTCTGTTAATCTGCAATCATCATTGGCTATGATGGTAATGATAAGCAAGCATTACTTTATGTTTACAACCTGTCATCACAGTCGCTGTGTTAGGTCTCTGATTCACATTATATTGACACACCTGTAGAAATACTTCATAACGTACAATGCTTGTAAATGTTTATTAATATTTGCTGTAAACCTCCCTATGGGCCTATTTCTGCCCTATAGGTTTACAGATTATCTCACTGGCTTTGAAACACATAAACCTGGCATACGTGCCAAGAACAGCAGCCCTGGTGACCTTTGGCATGTCACGTTTATCGTGTCTGGCTGGTGAATGTTCTTCAGGGCAAGGATTCATTGTGCCTATAAATCAGCACTGGGCTTCATGTCAGTGCTGCACAAAAAGTTGAAAATGACTTGAAGAGAAAATGACATTAAAGGGGTATTCCATGATTATCTTTTTTTTTTTTATTTGACTATGCTACGGGGGCAGTAAAGTTAGTGTAGTTCATGATATAGTGCCTGTACCTGTGTTTGATGGCTGGTTTTGCAATTCTTATGTGATCTTTGCCTCAATGTTTATTTTTAACAGCATACAAAACGAGTGACGTCTCAGATTTTCCCAGGTTGCAATGCGGCTTGAGACATTGCATCACTGGTCAGGCGTTCAAAGGGAGCCTGCCTGCTTCAATGTGTGGAGTTACCGCTGGGTGAGAGTTAGATCATTCTGCGGGGAATTGTAGTTTTACAACAGCTGGAGGCACCGTGGCTAGAAAACACTGGTCTATTGTTTACAGCACAGCATGGAAGGCAGCTCAGGTGTTCTTCAATGGATGGGGTGGCTGATGTGTGGGAGGGAGAAACGTGACCTCACACTTACAAACAAGGGATCATGGGACCTGGAAACTCCAACAGGAAATAGCCATTTCACAATAAAAAAAAAAAGTCACAGCTGTTACGCCGAGCGCTCCGGGTCCCCGCTCCTCCCCGGAGCGCTCGCTACACTCTCCTCACTGCAGCGCTCCGGTCAGATCCACTGACCCGGGGCGCTGCGATACTGCCTCCAGCCGGGATGCGATTCGCGATGCGGGTAGCGCCCGCTCGCGATGCGCACCCCGGCTCCCGTACCTGACTCGCTCTCCGTCGGTCCTGTCCCGGCGCGCGCGGCCCCGCTCCTTAGGGCGCGTGCGCGCCGGGTCTTTGCGATTTAAAGGGCCACTGCGCCGCTGATTGGCGCAGTGGTTCCAATTAGTCTGATCACCTGTGCACTTCCCTATATCACCTCACTTCCCCTGCACTTCCTTGCCGGATCTTGTTGCCATCGTGCCAGTGAAAGCGTTTCCTTGTGTGTTCCTAGCCTGTGTTCCAGACCTCCTGCCGTTGCCCCTGACTACGATCCTTGCTGCCTGCCCCGACCTTCTGCTACGTCCGACCTTGCTTCTGCCTACTCCCTTGTACCGCGCCTATCTTCAGCAGTCAGAGAGGTTGAGCCGTTGCTAGTGGATACGACCTGGTCACTACCGCCGCAGCAAGTCCATCCCGCTTTGCGGCGGGCTCTGGTGAAAACCAGTAGTGTCTTAGAACCGATCCACTAGCACGGTCCACGCCAATCCCTCTCTGGCACAGAGGATCCACTACCTGCCAGCCGGCATCGTGACAGTAGATCCGGCCATGGATCCCGCTGAAGTTCCTCTGCCAGTTGTCGCTGACCTCACCACGGTGGTCGCCCAGCAGTCACAACAGATAGCGCAACAAGGCCAACAGCTGTCTCAACTGACCGTGATGCTACAGCAGTTACTACCACAGCTTCAGCAATCATCTCCTCCGCCAGCTCCTGCACCTCCTCCGCAGCGAGTGGCCGCTTCTGGTCTACGCCTATCCTTGCCGGATAAATTTGATGGGGACTCTAAGTTTTGCCGTGGCTTTCTTTCCCAATGTTCCCTGCACCTGGAGATGATGTCGGACCAGTTTCCCACTGAAAGGTCTAAGGTGGCTTTCGTAGTCAGCCTTCTGTCTGGAAAAGCCCTGTCTTGGGCCACACCGCTCTGGGACCGCAATGACCCCGTCACTGCCTCTGTACACTCCTTCTTCTCGGAAATCCGAAGTGTCTTTGAGGAACCTGCCCGAGCCTCTTCTGCTGAGACTGCCCTGTTGAACCTGGTCCAGGGTAATTCTTCCGTTGGCGAGTATGCCGTACAATTCCGTACTCTTGCTTCAGAATTATCCTGGAATAATGAGGCCCTCTGCGCGACCTTTAAAAAAGGCCTATCCAGCAACATTAAAGATGTTCTGGCCGCACGAGAAATCCCTGCTAATCTACATGAACTCATTCACCTAGCCACTCGCATTGACATGCGTTTTTCCGAAAGGCGTCAGGAGCTCCGCCAAGATATGGACTCTGTTCGCACGAGGCGTTTCTTCTCCTCGGCTCCTCTCTCCTCTGGTCCCCTGCAATCCGTTCCTGTGCCTCCCGCCGTGGAGGCTATGTAGGTCGACCGGTCTCGCCTGACACCTCAAGAGAGGACACGACGCCGCATGGAGAATCTCTGCCTGTACTGTGCTAGTACCGAACACTTCCTGAGGGATTGTCCTATCCGTCCTCCCCGCCTGGAAAAACGTACGCTGACTCCGCACAAAGGTGAGACAGTCCTTGATGTCTACTCTGCTTCTCCACGTCTTACTGTGCCTGTGCGGATGTCTGCCTCTGCCTTCTCCTTCTCTACTATGGCCTTCTTGGACTCTGGATCTGCAGGAAATTTTATTTTGGCCTCTCTCGTCAACAGGTTCAACATCCCAGTGACCAGTCTCGCCAGACCCCTTTACATCAATTGTGTAAACAATGAAAGATTGGACTGTACCATACGTTTCCGCACGGAGCCCCTTCTAATGTGCATCGGATCTCATCACGAGAGGATTGAACTTTTGGTCCTCCCCAATTGCACTTCTGAAATTCTCCTTGGACTTCCCTGGCTTCAACTTCATTCCCCAACCCTGGATTGGTCCACTGGGGAGATCAAGAGTTGGGGGCCCTCTTATTCCAAGGACTGTCTAAAACCGGTTCCCAGTAACCCTTGCCGTGACTCTGTGGTTCCTCCAGTAACCGGTCTCCCTAAGGCCTATATGGACTTTGCGGATGTTTTCTGCAAAAAACAAGCTGAGACTCTACCTCCTCACAGGCCTTATGATTGTCCTATCGACCTCCTCCCGGGCACTACTCCACCCCGGGGCAGAATTTATCCTCTGTCCGCCCCAGAGACTCTTGCCATGTCTGAATACGTCCAGGAAAATTTAAAAAAGGGCTTTATCCGTAAATCCTCCTCTCCTGCCGGAGCCGGATTTTTCTTTGTGTCCAAAAAAGATGGCTCCTTACGTCCTTGCATTGACTACCGCGGTCTTAATAAAATCACGGTTAAGAACCGCTACCCCCTACCCCTCATCTCTGAACTCTTTGATCGCCTCCAAGGTGCCCACATCTTTACTAAACTGGACTTAAGAGGTGCTTATAATCTCATCCGCATCAGAGAGGGGGATGAATGGAAAACGGCATTTAACACCAGAGATGGACACTTTGAGTATCTGGTCATGCCCTTTGGCCTGTGCAACGCCCCTGCCGTCTTCCAAGACTTTGTTAATGAAATTTTTTGTGATCTTTTATACTCCTGTGTTGTTGTATATCTGGACGATATCCTGATTTTTTCTGCCAATCTAGAAGAACACCGCCAGCATGTCCGTATGGTTCTCCAAAGACTTCGTGACAATCAACTCTATGCCAAAATTGAGAAATGTCTGTTTGAATGCCAATCTCTTCCTTTTCTAGGATACTTGGTCTCTGGCCAGGGACTACAAATGGACCCAGACAAACTCTCTGCCGTCTTAGATTGGCCACGCCCCTCCGGACTCCGTGCTATCCAACGCTTTTTGGGGTTCGCCAATTATTACAGGCAATTTATTCCACATTTTTCTACCGTTGTGGCCCCTATCGTGGCTTTAACCAAAAAAAATGCCGATCCCAAGTCTTGGCCTCCTCAAGCGGAAGACGCCTTTAAACGACTCAAGTCTGCCTTTTCTTCGGCTCCCGTGCTCTCCAGACCTGACCCTTCCAAACCCTTCCTATTGGAGGTTGATGCCTCCTCAGTGGGAGCTGGAGCTGTTCTTCTACAAAAAAATTCTTCCGGGCATGCTGTCACTTGTGGTTTTTTTTCTAGGACCTTCTCTCCGGCGGAGAGGAACTACTCCATCGGGGATCGAGAGCTTCTAGCCATCAAATTAGCACTTGAGGAATGGAGGCATCTGCTGGAGGGATCAAGATTTCCAGTTATTATTTACACCGATCACAAGAACCTCTCCTACCTCCAGTCTGCCCAACGGCTGAATCCTCGCCAGGCCCGGTGGTCTCTGTTCTTTGCCCGATTTAATTTTGAAATTCACTTTCGGCCTGCCGATAAGAACATTAGGGCCGATGCTCTCTCTCGTTCCTCGGATGCCTCGGAAGTTGAACTCTCTCCGCAACACATCATTCCTCCTGACTGCCTGATTTCCATTTCTCCAGCCTCCATCAGGCAAACTCCTCCAGGAAAGACCTTTGTTTCTCCACGCCAACGCCTCGGAATCCTCAAATGGGGTCACTCCTCCCATCTCGCAGGTCATGTGGGCATCAAGAAATCTGTGCAACTCATCTCCCGCTTCTATTGGTGGCCGACTCTGGAGACGGATGTTGTGGACTTTGTGCGAGCCTGCACTATCTGTGCCCGGGATAAGACTCCTCGCCAGAAGCCCGCTGGTTTTCTTCATCCCCTGCCTGTCCCCGAACAGCCTTGGTCTCTGATTGGTATGGATTTTATTACTGATTTACCCCCTTCCCGTGGCAACACTGTTATTTGGGTGGTCGTTGATCGATTCTCCAAAATGGCACATTTCATCCCTCTTCCTGGTCTTCCTTCAGTGCCTCAGTTGGCTAAACAATTTTTTGTACACATTTTTCGTCTTCACGGGTTGCCTACGCAGATCGTCTCGGATAGAGGCGTCCAATTCGTGTCTAAATTCTGGAGGGCTCTCTGTAAACAACTCAAGATTAAATTAAATTTTTCTTCTGCATATCATCCCCAATCCAATGGACAAGTAGAAAGAATTAACCAGGTCTTGGGTGATTATTTACGACATTTTGTTTCCTCCCGCCAGGATGACTGGGCAGATCTCCTTCCATGGGCAGAATTCTCGTATAACTTCAGAGTCTCTGAATCTTCCTCCAAATCCCCATTTTTCGTGGTGTACGGCCGTCACCCTCTTCCCCCCCTCCCTACCCCCTTGCCCTCTGGTCTGCCCGCTGTGGATGAAATTTCTCGTGACCTTTCCATCATATGGAGAGAGACCCAAAATTCTCTCTTACAGGCTTCATCACGCATGAAGAAGTTCGCGGATAAGAAAAGAAGAGCTCCTCCCATTTTTTCCCCTGGAGACAAGGTATGGCTCTCCGCTAAATATGTCCGCTTCCGTGTCCCTAGCTACAAGTTGGGACCACGCTATCTTGGTCCTTTCAAAATTTTGTGTCAGATTAATCCTGTCTCTTACAAACTTCTTCTTCCTCCTTCTCTTCGTATTCCTAATGCCTTTCACGTTTCTCTTCTTAAACCACTCATCATCAACCGTTTCTCTCCCAAATCTGTTCCTCCCACTCCTGTTTCCGGCTCCTCGGACATCTTCTCAGTCAAAGAGATTCTAGCATCTAAAAAGGTCAGAGGGAAAACCTTTTTTTTAGTGGATTGGGAGGGTTGTGGTCCAGAAGAGAGATCCTGGGAACCTGAGGACAATATCCTAGACAAAAGTCTGCTCCTCAGGTTCTCAGGCTCTAAGAAGAGGGGGAGACCCAAGGGGGGGGGGGTACTGTTACGCCGAGCGCTCCGGGTCCCCGCTCCTCCCCGGAGCGCTCGCTACACTCTCCTCACTGCAGCGCTCCGGTCAGATCCACTGACCCGGGGCGCTGCGATACTGCCTCCAGCCGGGATGCGATTCGCGATGCGGGTAGCGCCCGCTCGCGATGCGCACCCCGGCTCCCGTACCTGACTCGCTCTCCGTCGGTCCTGTCCCGGCGCGCGCGGCCCCGCTCCTTAGGGCGCGCGCGCGCCGGGTCTTTGCGATTTAAAGGGCCACTGCGCCGCTGATTGGCGCAGTGGTTCCAATTAGTCTGATCACCTGTGCACTTCCCTATATCACCTCACTTCCCCTGCACTTCCTTGCCGGATCTTGTTGCCATCGTGCCAGTGAAAGCGTTTCCTTGTGTGTTCCTAGCCTGTGTTCCAGACCTCCTGCCGTTGCCCCTGACTACGATCCTTGCTGCCTGCCCCGACCTTCTGCTACGTCCGACCTTGCTTCTGCCTACTCCCTTGTACCGCGCCTATCTTCAGCAGTCAGAGAGGTTGAGCCGTTGCTAGTGGATACGACCTGGTCACTACCGCCGCAGCAAGTCCATCCCGCTTTGCGGCGGGCTCTGGTGAAAACCAGTAGTGTCTTAGAACCGATCCACTAGCACGGTCCACGCCAATCCCTCTCTGGCACAGAGGATCCACTACCTGCCAGCCGGCATCGTGACAACAGCGCTATAGTGAACTCACAACACAGCCATTTAGCTCCAAGAAAAGCACAGATCCTTCTTAAAGCGTACCCGTCAGATCACTCAAAAAAACAAAACTGTTATATGTTGCTCAGTATCTCATCCTGATCATATACATGTACTTTGTATGTGTCTGTGTCCTACATTTCTCTCAGAATTAGCTTTATTTCTGAAATACCTTCATTTTATCCCCCAGAAGCAGGGGGTGATAGCCACTCCCCCTCCCTCGACCTCAGTCCAGTGCTTCCCAACCAGGGTTCCTCCAGCTGTTGCAAAACTAAAACTCCCAGCATGCCCGGACAGCCAAATGATGTGTGGGAATGCTGGGAGCTGTAGTTTTGCAACAGCTGGAGGTGTCACGATTCGGCTGGCTGGAGGTGGATCCTCTGTGCCAGAGAGGGATTGGCGTGGACCGTGTCGGTGGACCGGTTCTAAGTTGCTACTGGTATTCACCAGAGCCCGCCGCAAAGCGGGATGGTCTTGCAGCGGCCGTAGCAACCAGGTCGTATCCACCGGCAACGGCTCAACCTCTCTGACTGCTGAGATAAGCGCGGTACAAGGGAGTAGACAAGAGCAAGGTCGGACGTAGCAGAAGGTCAGGGCAGGCAGCAAGGATCGTAGTCAGGGGCAACGGCAGGAGGGCTGGAACACAGGCTAGGAACACACAAGGAAACGCTTTCACTGGCACAATGGCAACAAGATCCGGCGAGGGAGTGCAGGGGAAGTGAGGTATAAGTAGGGAAGTGCACAGGTGAAGGTACTGATTAAAACCTGCTGCGCCAATCAGTGACGCACCGGCTCTTTAAACCGCAAAGACCCGGCGCGCGTGCGCCCTAAGGAGCGAGGCCGCGCGCGCGCAGGGACAGCACAGACGGGGAACGGGTCTGGTAAGGGAATCGAGATGCGCATCGCGAGCGGGCGCGTCCCGCATCGCGAATCGCATCCCGGCTGGAAGCATTATCGCAGCGCACCCGGTCGGCAGGTCTGACCGGGGCGCTGTGAATAAGAGAACGCTGTGAGCGCTCCGGGGAGGAGCGGGGACCCGGAGCGCTCGGCTTAACAGGAGGTAGTCCCCCTTTATCTCACACACACACACAGGCTTCATATATTCTTTCACATACACATTAGACACACTGATATACACACATACAAATATATCCACACACACACACATACATGCTTGGACACTTACTTTTTCATCTGCAATGCATGTTTCTGCCTCTCTCATTGATGTCTGCTGTGTGAGAGCCGGCAGCAGGCTTCCTGCCCCTCCCCTTCTCTTCACATGAGTGTTACGCCTAGCGCTCCGGGTCCCCGCTCCTCCCCGGAGCGCTCACGGCGCCTTTCTCCCTGCAGCGCCCCGGTCAGTCCCGCTGACCGGGAGCGCTGCACTGTCTTGGCCGTTGGGGATGCGATTCGCACAGCGGGACGCGCCCGCTCGCGAATCGCATCCCAGGTCACTTACCCGTCCCGGTCCCCTGCTGTCATGTGCTGGCGCGCGCGGCTCCGCTCTCTAGGGCGCGCGCGCGCCAGCTCTCTGAGACTTAAAGGGCCAGTGCACCAATGATTGGTGCCTGGCCCAATTAGCTTAATTGGCTCCCACCTGCTCCCTGCCTTTATCTGACCTCCTCCCATGCACTCCCTTGCCGGATCTTGTTGCCTTGTGCCAGTGAAAGCGTTTAGTGTGTCCAAAGCCTGTGTACCTGAACTTCTGCTACCCATCCTGACTACGAACCTTGCCGCCTGCCCCCGACCTTCTGCTACGTCTGACCTTGCCTCTGCCTAGTCCTTCTGTCCCACGCCTTCTCAGCAGTCAGCGAGGTAGAGCCGTTGCTAGTGGATACGACCTGGTTGCTACTGCCGCAGCAAGACCATCCCGCTTTGCGGCGGGCTCTGGTGAAAACCAGTAGCCTCTTAGAACCGGTCCACTAGCACGGTCCACGCCAATCCCTCGCTGACACAGAGGATCCACTACCTGGAAGCCGAATCGTGACAGTAGATCCGGCCATGGATCCCGCTGAGGTGCCGCTGCCAAGTCTCGCTGATCTTCCCACGGTGGTCGCTCAGCAATCGCAGCAGATTGCCCAACAAGGACAGCAGCTGTCGCAGTTGACCGCCATGTTACAGCAACTTCTGCCTCTGCTACAGCAGCAACCATCTCCTCCGCCAGCTCCTGCACCTCCTCCGCAGCGAGTGGCCGCTCCTAACCTACGCTTGTCCCTGCCGGACAAATTTGATGGGGACTCTAAACTCTGCCGTGGATTTTTGTCTCAGTGTTCCCTGCATATGGAGATGTTGTCGGACTTGTTTCCTACAGAACGGTCTAAGGTGGCGTTCGTAGTAAGCCTTCTTTCAGGAAAGGCCTTGTCTTGGGCCACACCGCTCTGGGACCGCAATGATCCTGCCACAGCCACAGTCCAGTCCTTCTTCGCTGAAGTCCGAAGTGTCTTTGAGGAACCTGCCCGAACCTCTTCGGCTGAGACTGCCTTGCTGAACCTGGTCCAGGGTAATTCTTCCGTTGGCGAGTACGCCATACAATTCCGTACTCTTGCTTCTGAACTATCCTGGAATAACGAGGCTCTCTGCGCGACCTTTAAAAAAGGCCTATCCAGTCGCATCAAGGATGTGCTGGCCGCACGAGAGATTCCTGCCAACCTCCAAGAACTCATCCATTTGGCTACCCGCATTGACATGCGTTTTTCTGAGCGACACCAAGAGCTCCGCCAGGAAAAAGACTTAGATCTCTGGGCACCTCTCCCACAGCATTCTTTGCAGTCTATGCCTGGGCCTCCCGCCGAGGAGGCCATGCAAGTGGATCGGTCTCGCCTGACCCAGGAAGAGAGGAATCGCCGTAGAGAAGAAAATCTCTGTCTGTACTGTGCCAGTACCGAGCATTTCTTGGTGGATTGCCCTATCCGTCCTCCACGCCTGGGAAACACACGCACGCACCCAGCTCACGTGGGTGTGGCATCTCTTGGTTCTAAGTCTTCTTCTCCACTTCTCACGGTGCCCGTGCGGATTTCTCCTACAGCCAACTCCTCCCTCTCAGCCGTGGCCTGCTTGGACTCTGGTGCCTTCGGGAATTTTATTTTGGAGTCCTTTGTTAATAAATTCAGCATCCCGGTGACCCGTCTCGTCAAACCGCTCTACATTTCCGCGGTCAACGGAGCCAGATTGGACTGCACCGTGCGTTACCGCACAGAACCCCTCCTGATGTCTATCGGACCCCACCACGAAAGGATTGAGTTCTTCATTCTCCCCAACTGTACCTCTGAGGTCCTCCTCGGTCTGCCATGGCTCCGGCTTCGTTCCCCCACCATTGATTGGACCACCGGGGAGATCAGGAACTGGGACTCTGCCTGCCACAGGAAGTGCCTCTCCCCCCCTCCCAGTCCCGTCAGGCAAGCCTCTGTGCCTCCCCATGGCCCCCGTCCTGGTGTCACACTGCCCCGTGCCAGGCCTCGCCCTCTGCCCTCCCTCCCCATTCCCACTCCTGCTGTACTGCCTGCCGTTGAGGAAACCCTCCATTCTTTCCCGGTGTCCTCATCCCAGGGGAGGCAGTTACCGGACAAAGAGAAGGGGAGACCTAAGGGGGGGGGTACTGTTACGCCTAGCGCTCCGGGTCCCCGCTCCTCCCCGGAGCGCTCACGGCGCCTTTCTCCCTGCAGCGCCCCGGTCAGTCCCGCTGACCGGGAGCGCTGCACTGTCTTGGCCGTTGGGGATGCGATTCGCACAGCGGGACGCGCCCGCTCGCGAATCGCATCCCAGGTCACTTACCCGTCCCGATCCCCTGCTGTCATGTGCTGGCGCGCGCGGCTCCGCTCTCTAGGGCGCGCGCGCGCCAGCTCTCTGAGACTTAAAGGGCCAGTGCACCAATGATTGGTGCCTGGCCCAATTAGCTTAATTGGCTCCCACCTGCTCCCTGCCTTTATCTGACCTCCTCCCATGCACTCCCTTGCCGGATCTTGTTGCCTTGTGCCAGTGAAAGCGTTTAGTGTGTCCAAAGCCTGTGTACCTGAACTTCTGCTACCCATCCTGACTACGAACCTTGCCGCCTGCCCCCGACCTTCTGCTACGTCTGACCTTGCCTCTGCCTAGTCCTTCTGTCCCACGCCTTCTCAGCAGTCAGCGAGGTAGAGCCGTTGCTAGTGGATACGACCTGGTTGCTACTGCCGCAGCAAGACCATCCCGCTTTGCGGCGGGCTCTGGTGAAAACCAGTAGCCTCTTAGAACCGGTCCACTAGCACGGTCCACGCCAATCCCTCGCTGACACAGAGGATCCACTACCTGGAAGCCGAATCGTGACAATGAGTCTCTGCAGTGTGTACAGCCCCTCCCCCCTCCAAAACGTCCCGGAGTCCAGGACGAAGCAGTGTTCACAGAAGCAGTGAATGCATCCGAGCAGGCGGGGGGGGGGGGGGGGGTCAGTTGTTTGACTGGATTTTTCAATATGAAATACTGAAAATTTTCTAATGAAAGCAATTGCAAAACCTATTGGTTATACATGCTTGACAACATATCAAAAGTTTTTATATCTGACAGTGCCCATTTAAGCTACTGTCTGGCAGGTAAGTACTAAAATCACCTTATGGTGGTTAACCCCTTTAACCAGTGTTTCAGAATTCCACTGTCACATAATGCATTTGGAATCTTGGGTCTCCTTGATTCCATTACTCATTGAAGATTTTACTATATTTACAGCTTCTACTTTTGCTCTGTTCTTCTATTTAAATTGGGCAAGGACAGATTCAAAAACTTTTTATTTGTTGTATATCTAAAGTTTCCAATATACTTCATTAAAAAAATTTTCTCTTTTTTATACAAAGCATTCCTAATAAAAAAAAATAAAATAAATAAAGACCACTAGGGGTCCCATACCATCCAGAACATAATCCTGTCTGGCTGCAGCATCATCTTTGTCCAAGGTGAAGCACAGGCAGGGACAAAGTCCAGTAAGTTAGGCAGAAGACTAGCATTTCTCTGTGCTCACTTCTATCCTATCAGTCTGCAACATGAAAACAGAGAGGAAAGGGTTACAGAGCAGCCTGCAGTGAGTGGATGAAGAGACCCAGCACAGCAAAGCAGACTCAGAGAGGAAGAAAATGCATGGTGAGTGAGGGCGGGCTCAGGGCTTGTCTCTGACATGCGCCTTCCTAAGTAGTGGATGTCAGAATGAGTCCAGGAAGTGATTGCTGCATTTAAAGGGTTAATGGCAGATATCAGCATGAACACTGATGTCCTCCATTATCCATGAGGTCCCGGCTGCTGCTAACAGCAGCCAGCTTGTTCTGATTACCGAGTCGGGAGAGATCGCAGAACCCCACAACATACATGTACCAGGGGTTAAGGTATGTTGTCACATGTACCTGTCACATGTCCTCCAGGGGTTAAGGTATGTTGCAATCACTTTATAGCTCTCCAAAGCTCTTCTGTGACTCACTGCGTGTGCGCCATAATACACCTAGGTGGCACATGCCGGAGATCACACATGGGAGATGGTGGGACATTAACAGGGAGTGGTGATGTGGCCCTAGGGCCACACTACTCAAGAACTTCTGGACAAAAGAAATAAAAAACAGGAAAAAAAAGGGAACAAAGAAAGCAATTCTACTATGAAAGTTAAGCCTTGTTACGCCGAGCGCTCCGGGTCCCCGCTCCTCCCCGGAGCGCTCGCTACACTCTCGTTACTGCAGCGCCCCGGTCAGATCCACTGACCGGGTGCGCTGCGATACTGCCTCCAGCCGGGATGCGATTCGCGATGCGGGTGGCGCCCGCTCGCGATGCGCACCCCGGCTCCCGTACCTGACTCGCTCTCCGTCGGTCCTGTCCCGGCGCGCGCGGCCACGCTCCCTAGGGCGCGCGCGCACCGGGTCTCTGCGATTTAAAGGGCCACTGCGCCGCTGATTGGCGCAGTGGTTCTAATTAGTGTGTTCACCTGTGCACTCCATATATATACCTCACTTCCCCTGCACTCCCTCGCCGGATCTTGTTGCCCTTGTGCCTAGTGAAAGCCTTCCCTTGTGTGTTCCTAGCCTGTGTTCCAGACCTCCTGCCGTTGCCCCTGACTACGATCCTTGCTGCCTGCCCCGACCTTCTGCTACGTCCGACCTTGCTTCTGTCTACTCCCTTGTACCGCGCCTATCTTCAGCAGTCAGAGAGGTTGAGCCGTTGCTAGTGGATACGACCTGGTCACTACCGCCGCAGCAAGACCATCCCGCTTTGCGGCGGGCTCTGGTGAATACCAGTAGTGACTTAGAACCGATCCACTAGCACGGTCCACGCCAATCCCTCTCTGGCACAGAGGATCCACCTCCTGCCAGCCGGCACCGTGACAGTAGATCCGGCCATGGATCCCGCTGAAGTACCTCTGCCAGATGTCGCTGACCTCACCACGGTGGTCGCCCAGCAGTCACAACAGATAGCGCAACAAGGCCACCAGCTGTCTCAACTGACCGTGATGCTACAGCAGCTACTACCACAGCTTCAGCAATCATCTCCTCCGCCAGCTCCTGCACCTCCTCCGCAGCGAGTGGCCGCTTCAGGCCTACGACTATCCTTGCCGGATAAATTTGATGGGGACTCTAAGTTTTGCCGTGGCTTTCTTTCACAATGTTCCCTGCACTTGGAGATGAAGTCGGACCAGTTTCCTACTGAAAGGTCTAAGGTGGCTTTCGTAGTCAGCCTTCTGTCTGGAAAAGCTCTGTCATGGGCCACACCGCTCTGGGACCGCAATGACCCCGTCACTGCCTCTGTACACTCCTTCTTCTCGGAAATTCGTAGTGTCTTTGAGGAACCTGCCCGAGCCTCCTCTGCTGAGACTGCCCTGCTGAACCTGGTCCAGGGTAATTCTTCCGTTGGCGAGTACGCCATACAATTCCGTACTTTTGCTTCTGAACTATCCTGGAATAATGAGGCCCTCTGCGCGACCTTTAAATAAGGCCTATCCAGCAACATTAAAGATGTTCTGGCCGCACGAGAAATTCCTGCTAATCTACATGAACTCATTCATCTTGCCACTCGCATTGATATGCGTTTTTCCGAAAGGCGTCAGGAGCTCCGCCAGGATATGGACTTTGTTCGCACGAGGCGTTTTTTCTCCCCGGCTCCTCTCTCCTCTGGTCCTCTGCAATCCGTTCCTGTGCCTCCCGCCGTGGAGGCTATGCAAGTTGACCGGTCTCGCCTGACACCTCAAGAGAGGACACGACGCCGCATGGAGAATCTCTGCCTGTACTGTGCCGGTACCGAACACTTCCTGAAGGATTGTCCTATCCGTCCTCCCCGCCTGGAAAGACGCACGCAGACTCCGCACAAAAGTGAGACAGTCCTTGATGTCAACTCTGCTTCTCCACGTCTTACTGTGCCTGTGCGGATATCTGCATCTACCTTCTCCTTCTCTACTATGGCCTTCTTGGATTCCGGATCTGCAGGAAACTTTATTTTGGCCTCTCTCATCAACAGGTTCAACATCCCGGTAACCAGTCTCGCCAGGCCCCTCTACATCAATTGTGTTAACAATGAAAGATTGGACTGTACCATACGTTACCGCACGGAGCCCCTTCTAATGTGCATCGGACCTCATCAAGAAAAAATTGAGTTCTTGGTCCTCCCCAATTGCACTTCCGAAATTCTCCTTGGACTACCGTGGCTCCAACGCCATTCCCCAACCCTGGATTGGTCCACGGGGGAGATCAAGAGCTGGGGTATCTCTTGTTTCAAGGACTGCCTTAAACCGGTTCCCAGTACTCCCTGCCGTGACCCTGTGGTTCCCCCTGTAACCGGTCTCCCTAAGGCCTATATGGACTTTGCTGATGTGTTTTGCAAAAAACAAGCTGAGACTCTACCTCCTCACAGGCCTTATGACTGTCCTATTGACCTCCTCCCGGGCACTACTCCACCCCGGGGCAGAATTTATCCTCTGTCCGCCCCAGAGACTCTTGCTATGTCTGAGTACATCCAGGAAAATTTAAAAAAGGGGTTTATCCGCAAATCCTCCTCTCCTGCCGGAGCTGGATTTTTCTTTGTGTCCAAAAAAGATGGCTCCCTACGTCCTTGCATTGACTACCGCGGTCTTAATAAAATCACGGTAAAGAACCGCTACCCTCTACCTCTTATCTCTGAACTCTTTGATCGCCTCCAAGGTGCCCACATCTTTACCAAACTGGACTTAAGAGGTGCTTATAATCTCATCCGCATCAGGGAGGGGGATGAATGGAAAACGGCATTTAACACTAGAGATGGACACTTTGAGTATCTGGTCATGCCCTTTGGCCTGTGCAACGCCCCTGCCGTCTTCCAAGACTTTGTTAATGAAATTTTTTGTGATCTCTTATATTCCTGTGTTGTTGTGTATCTGGACGATATTCTGATTTTTTCTGCCAACCTAGAAGAACACCGCCAGCATGTCCGCATGGTTCTTCAGAGACTTCGTGACAATCAACTTTATGCCAAAATGGAGAAATGTCTGTTTGAATGTCAATCTCTTCCTTTCCTAGGATACTTGGTCTCTGGCCAGGGACTACAAATGGATCCAGACAAACTCTCTGCCGTCTTAGATTGGCCACGCCCCTCCGGACTCCGTGCTATCCAACGTTTTTTGGGGTTCGCCAATTATTACAGACAATTTATTCCACATTTTTCCACCATTGTGGCTCCTATCGTGGCTTTAACCAAGAAGAATGCCAATCCTAAGTCCTGGCCTCCTCAAGCGGAAGACGCCTTTAAACGGCTCAAGTCGGCCTTTTCTTCTGCTCCCGTGCTCTCCAGACCTGACCCATCTAAACCCTTCCTATTGGAGGTTGATGCCTCCTCAGTAGGAGCTGGAGCGGTTCTTCTACAAAAAAATTCTTCCGGGCATGCTGTTACCTGTGTTTTTTTTTCTAGGACCTTCTCTCCGGCGGAGAGGAACTACTCCATCGGGGATCGAGAGCTACTGGCCATTAAATTAGCACTTGAGGAATGGAGGCATCTGCTGGAGGGATCTAAATTTCCAGTTATTATTTACACCGATCACAAGAATCTCTCCTATCTCCAGTCTGCCCAACGGCTGAATCCTCGCCAGGCCAGGTGGTCTCTGTTCTTTGCCCGGTTTAATTTTGAAATTCACTTTCGCCCTGCCGATAAGAACATCAGGGCCGATGCTCTCTCTCGTTCCTCGGATGCCTCAGAAGTAGAGCTCTCTCCGCAACACATCATTCCTCCTGACTGCCTGATCTCCACTTCTCCAGCCTCCATCAGGCAAACTCCTCCAAGGAAGACCTTCGTCTCTCCACGCCAACGCCTCGGAATCCTCAAATGGGGTCACTCCTCCCATCTCGCAGGCCATGCGGGCATCAAGAAATCCGTGCAACTCATCTCTCGTTTCTATTGGTGGCCGACTCTGGAGACGGATGTTGTTGATTTTGTGCGGGCCTGCACTGTCTGTGCCCGGGACAAGACTCCTCGCCAGAAGCCTGCTGGTCTCCTTCACCCTCTGCCTGTCCCCGAACAGCCTTGGTCTCTGATTGGTATGGAGTTTATTACTGACTTACCCCCATCCCGTGGCAACACTGTTGTTTGGGTGGTCGTTGATCGATTTTCCAAGATGGCACATTTTATTCCTCTTCCTGGTCTTCCTCCAGCGCCTCAGTTGGCAAAACAATTTTTTGTACACATTTTTCGTCTTCACGGGTTGCCCACGCAGATCGTCTCGGATAGAGGCGTCCAATTCGTGTCAAAATTCTGGAGGGCTCTCTGTAAACAACTCAAGATTAAATTAAACTTTTCTTCTGCTTATCATCCTCAATCCAATGGGCAAGTAGAAAGAATTAACCAGGTCCTGGGTGATTATTTACGGCATTTTGTTTCCTCCCGCCAGGATGACTGGGCAGATCTTCTACCATGGGCCGAATTCTCGTATAACTTCAGAGTCTCCGAATCTTCTTCCAAATCCCCATTTTTCGTGGTGTACGGCCGTCACCCTCTTCCCCCCCTCCCTACTCCCTTGCCCTCTGGCTTGCCCGCTGTGGATGAAATAACTCGTGATCTTTCCACCATATGGAAAGAGACCCAAAATTCTCTCTTACAGGCTTCATCACGCATGAAGAAGTTTGCTGATAAGAAAAGAAGAGCTCCCCCCATTTTTTCTCCCGGAGACAAGGTATGGCTCTCCGCTAAATATGTCCGCTTCCGTGTTCCCAGCTACAAATTGGGACCACGCTATCTTGGGCCTTTCAAAGTTTTGTGCCAGATTAATCCTGTCTCTTACAAACTTCTTCTTCCTCCTTCTCTTCGTATTCCTAATGCCTTTCATGTCTCTCTTCTTAAACCACTCATCCTCAACCGTTTCTCTCCTAAACTTATTTCTCCCACTCCTGTCTCCGGTTCTTCGGACGTCTTTCCTGTAAAGGAGATACTGGCCTCCAAAAAGGTCAGAGGGAAAACCTTTTTTCTGGTTGACTGGGAGGGCTGTGGTCCTGAAGAGAGATCCTGGGAACCTGAGGACAATATCCTAGATAAAAGTCTGGTCCTCAGGTTCTCAGGCTCAAAGAAGAGGGGGAGACCCAAGGGGGGGGGTACTGTTACGCCGAGCGCTCCGGGTCCTCGCTCCTCCCCGGAGAGCTCGCTACACTCTCGTTACTGCAGCGCCCCGGTCAGATCCACTGACCGGGTGCGCTGCGATACTGCCTCCAGCCGGGATGCGATTCGCGATGCGGGTGGTGCCCGCTCGCGATGCGCACCCCGGCTCCCGTACCTGACTCGCTCTCCGTCGGTCCTGTCCCGGCGCGCGCGGCCCCGCTCCCTAGGGCGCGCGCGCGCCGGGTCTCTGCGATTTAAAGGGCCACTGCGCCGCTGATTGGCGCAGTGGTTCTAATTAGTGTGTTCACCTGTGCACTCCATATATATACCTCACTTCCCCTGCACTCCCTCGCCGGATCTTGTTGCCCTTGTGCCTAGTGAAAGCGTTCCCTTGTGTGTTCCTAGCCTGTGTTCCAGACCTCCTGCCGTTGCCCCTGACTACGATCCTTGCTGCCTGCCCCGACCTTCTGCTACGTCCGACCTTGCTTCTGTCTACTCCCTTGTATCGCGCCTATCTTCAGCAGTCAGAGAGGTTGAGCCGTTGCTAGTGGATACGACCTGGTCACTACCGCCGCAGCAAGACCATCCCGCTTTGCGGCGGGCTCTGGTGAATACCAGTAGTGACTTAGAACCGATCCACTAGCACGGTCCACGCCAATCCCTCTCTGGCACAGAGGATCCACCTCCTGCCAGCCGGCACCGTGACAAGCCTGGTATAAACAAGTTTACCCCTTATACACTGTGTGTCCCGTTTAACAACTATTTATCATGTGACAGATGCACCTTAAAACTGAATGGGTAACAGGAGAATCTAAATCAAAACCTATATGCAGAAAGCTTGAATCCAGAGTGATGGAGAGGGTCCCTTATAAAAGCAGGGGCACCTGAGTATTTGTAGATAACAGTAGTCTTTGGTGTTGCTAGCATGTTAAAAAGCCAAAAGTTCATATACAGCAGAGTGTTACAATGAGGGAGGACAGCAGTGGTCTGGGGGATGACGGCAAGACACTACTCCATGACAACACCTTGGCTTGGTGGAGCCAAGAAGAACTGCGCTACACCATTTTATCATTCCTATAGAAGACAAACAATACCTTTGTGAAAATTATAGTAGTGAAGTAAAACTTTAAAAAAAAGTTAAAGTAAAAAATAAAAATAAAAACACAAGTGAGAATTCTGTTTGTCGATGTTTCATTTTTCAATATATGTTGAAAGTTAAGAGGTTAATTCCTTTCTTTTAGAAATGATTCACTTCCCGATAGTTTGTTACAGTAGAGAGGTCACTGAGACATGTGCTGTCAGTCTTGTGTGATTTATAGATTGTAATGTTTCCAATTCCTGATTTATCCTGATCATCAATTTGGAAATGGTTTAGAGGTTCCATAATAAAAGAGTTCAGAAAGTTTACCATAACAATGACATGCAATGTGCGTATTATGCTAATACAGGGTTGGATGGTACATCTGAGGCATCAGAGTTTCCAAGGTGATATTACAGAATCAGATAAGTAAGGCCAATGTCAGCTCTGCACTGTATGTACTGATGAGAAAGATTAAATACCTTGTTCTCAGCAATATTAGGCCACATGCTCGCTTACCTACAAAAAACATAATACATTATCATTAGGGCTTGAAATGTCTCTCATCTTGATCATCTCCATTACCGGTGGTCAGCTTTTAGAGAATTATGTAAATAACAAGGCAGATGTGTGATACCAATTATTATTATTACATTGGCCTCATGCACTTTCACTGCACAGTGACCTGGAAATGCTGTCTGAGTTTTTCTAAAATTACCGATGCGATATTCAAGTGTTACAAAGGATGAAAAATGAATAAAAAATAAATAATAATGGTGAAATAATTCTTAAGTGTACGTTAACAACATTGATAAACAACTATAAATCCATGAATTGACTCATCAAAGGGGTACTCCACCCCGAGACATCTTATCCCCTATCCAAAGGATTCCAAAGGGACCCCTGCAATATATCATGCAGTACCCACCTGTATCTGCTTCCGGCAGCGCTGGAGGTTCTGGCTTCCGACCACGGGAACGGAAGATTGTGACGTCACGACTCCGCCCCCGTGTGACGTCACACCCCGCCCCCTCAATGCAAGTCTATGGGAGGGGGCGTGATGGCCGCCATGCCCCCTCCCATAGACTTGCATTGAGGGGGCGGGGTGTGACATCCCACGGGGGCGGAGTCGTGACATCACGATCTTCTGTTCCCGTGGTCGGGAGCCAGAACCTCCAGCGCTGCTGGAAGCAGTTAAAGGTCGGTGCTGCATGCTATATTGCGGGGGTCCCCAGCGGCAGGACCCCCAGGATAAGATGTCTAGAGGTGGAGTACCCCTTTAAGTAACAGTATATGGTAAGATGTAAATATATCTATTGTGAAAAACATAAAAAAGACCCCTAAGGTAAGGTAAGAGTAATCTAAGGTTTGTGTCAAGGTGTCCATTTATATATATATATATAACTCAATGGGATTTTATTTACTATGAGTGGATTGTAGTTTTCTTTGTGGATTTTTATTTCCGACAGGTATTTTCCCACAAGGTATGTACTAAGGTTTCCCTACATTTTGCACTTTTCCCTACGTTTTGCTTTTTTTTTTTTTTACAACTGTTCTGATCTGTCAAATCAAATCCACCACATTTTCTGTGGAAACCTTAGTAAATATGTTGGGATTTTTCAAAACTTTCGGGGGCACGCCCCTTTTTCCGGGACCACGCCCACTTTCTTTTGTGACCATGCTCCCTTTTCGGGTTTTTCTTGTTAACTTGAGGGTTTAGTTTTTTTGGTCGCAAATTGTGTCGCATGGAACTTGAGAAAAAAGTCAGGATTACGTTAGTAAATAAACACCTATGTGTGTGTATATGTTCCAGCATCACATCCAAACGGCTAAAGATATTAACATGAAACTTGGCACACATGTTACTTATATGTCAACAACAAACATAGGATAGGTGATTTAACCCTTACTCACCCCCATTTGCCAGGGTCGTTGTTTTTGTTTAAAGTCCCATACAAGTCTAAGGGAAATGCATAACTTCCAAACGCCTGGAGATATTTCGATAATACTTGGTCACATGTTACTTATATGTCCACTTAAAATATAGGATAGTTAATTTAACCTTTACTTACCCCCATTTGTGAGGGTCGGGGTTTTTGTTTAAGGTCCCATGCAAACCTATGTGAAATGATTGTTCCCACATAACTTCACTACGGCTGGAGATATTTCAATAATACCTGGTACACATATTACTTATACTTCAAATAAAAATATATGATAGTTAAATTAACCCTTACCTACACCCTTATATAAAAATGGGATTTTGTTTCAAGTCCCATGCAAGTATATGGGACTTCCAGTACCTTACTCCACAAGCTCCGCTCTGCATCTCCTGGTGAATGTGTCAATCTGGCTTGCAAGCCACACCCCATCTCACAAAGATAGGCCTACTGTTTAAGCCGCACACATTTTATTCTCTACCCTTTTTGTGCATTGGTCTGTCTTGCAAATCAGTCCCACAAAGACAGATCCCCTTCTATTTTCAGCTTACAATATATTCATCACAAATCAGTCCCACCTGAGGACAGGAAATGTGGATGGGACATTAGGACGGGATATGAGGACAGCATATGAGGACGGGATATGAGGTCGGGATATGAGTACAGTGTATGTGGTCGGTATATGATGACGGGATATAAGGTCGAGATAGGAGATCGGGATAGGTGGAGGAGATATGAGGATGGGATATTAGGTCGAGATATGAGGTCGAGATATGGGGACAGGATATGGGGACAGGATATGGGGTCAGGCTATGAGGATGGGATATGAGGTTGGGATATGAGGACGGGATATGAGGTCGGATAAGAGGTTGAGATAGGAGGGCGCGATAGTGGTCGGGATATGAGGATGGGATATGAGAACGGGATATGAGGCTGAGATAGGAGGTCGGGATATGAGGGCGGGATATGAGGACACAATATGAGGATGGGATATGATATTGAGATATGAGGACGGGATAGGAGGACGGAATATGAGGTTGGGATATGAGGTCAGGATATGAGGATGGGATGTGAGGTCGAAATAGGAGGACGGGATAGGAGTTTGGGATATGAGGACGGGATGTGGGGTTGGGATATGGCAACAATATATGAAGATGGGATATGAAGTCAAAAGTTTCTCCTTTGTTGATTTTTCTCCCCAGCCAGGATTAGGAAGGAAAAACCAGGCAATGTCGGGTATTCAGCTAGGATGCATTAAAAGTCAGATGCATTTGACAAGTTTGGCTAATCTGACCAACTATCTAATGTTTATTGGGGTGTCCGAGCTTTCCCCCAGGGGCAGGTGGATTGGGAATTTTGGATTTAACATGCTCTAAACAAATAGAGAAGGCTGCCCGGGCAGGTGCAGTGGTAATAATGGGAGATTTTAACTATCCAGATATAGATTGGGGTCGGGGGCTGGCTAAAACTACAAAGGGGAGAAAATTCCTAAATTTATTGCAGGATAATTTTATGGGCCAGTTTGTGGAGGACCCAACAAGAAGTGATGCCTTGTTGGATCTGATCATTTCCAACAACGCAGAGCTGGTTGGTAATGTAACTGTGAGGGAAAACCTTGGTAATAGCGACCACAATATAGTTACTTTTGATTTAAAATGTAGAAAACAAAGACAGACTGGGAAGGCAAACACATTTAACTTTAAAAAGGCAAACTTCCCTGGGCTGAAATCTGCACTACAGGACATAGCCTGGGCGAGGTGTTCTCAAATACTGATACAGAAGGTAAATGGGACATCTTTAAATCAACTCTAAATAACTATACAGCTAAATATGTACCAAAGGGGAACAAATATAAACGATTAAAACTAAATCCTACACGGCTGACAAATTATGTTAAAAGAGCAATAAACAACTAAAAAATGGCTTTTAAAAAATACAAATCTGATGGATCAGCTATAACATTTAAACAGTACAAAGAGCTTAATAAAATCTGTAAAAATGTAATAAAAACGGCAAAAATTCAAAATGAGAGACAAGTGGCCAAAGAAAGCAAAACTAATCCTAAATATTTTTTTAGATATATAAATACAAAAAAACCAAGGACAGAGCATGTAGGACCCCTTAATAATGATAATGGGGAGGTTGCCACGGGCGATCAAGAGAAGGCGGAGCTACTGAATGGGTTCTTTAGTTCTGTATAAACAGTGGTCCCTCAACATACGATGGTAATCCGTTCCAAACGACCCATTGTTTGTCGAATCCATCGTATGTTGAGGGATCAGTGCAATGTAAAGTATAGGAAGTTGTACTCAACTGTCCCCGCCGCTCCGGACCAGGTCCTCACAGCTCCCGATGCTGTCACAAGGGCTCCCGATGCTGTCCCGCTGCTCCGCTGTCTTCTTCGCGATCCTCTGGCTTCTTCCGCATCTTCTCCGGTGTCCGGGCCGCGCTTTCTGGTGACATTATTACGCTGCTGCGCCGGCACGGCGTGCTTAGTGACGTAATAACGACGCCGGAAAGCGAGGCCCGGACCCCGGAGAAGATGCAGAAGACGCCGGAGGATCGCGAAGTGGACCCGGTGCAGCGGGAATAGGTAAGCGAACCTGCCCGGGATGCTTAAACTGCTAACCGACAGCAACTTAAGCATTTAGCGCTGTCGGATAGCAGTTAATGCGATGGCCCCGACATATAAAAGCATTGTATGTCGATGCTGACATCGACATGCGATGGCCTCTGAGAGGCCCTCGTATGTCGATTTTATCATATGTCAGGGGGTTACTGTACTATGGAAGATGGAGGAGCTGACATTGGGCAGGTCAGTGCTGGTAACACATCATGTAATCTACTGAACTGGCTTAATGTAGAGATGGTACAAGGTAAGTTAAGTAAAGTAAATGTAAGCAAATCTCCAGGACCAGATGGACTACAGAGTTCTTAGAGAGGTAAGTTCAGTAATATCTGTACCCTTGTTCATGATATTTAGAGATTCTCTGGTGTCTGATATTGTGCCAAGGGACTGGCGCAAGGCGAATGTGGTACCAATCTTCAAAAAGGGCTCTAGGTCTTCCCCAGGGGATTATAGAACGGTAAGTCTAACGTGCATTGTGGGTAAATTGTTTGAAGGACTTATAAGGGATTACATACAGGAATACATAGGGGATAATAGTATTATAAGTGATAACCAGCATGGGTTTACTAAGGACAGAAGTTGTCAAACCAATCTAATTTGCTTTTATGAAGATGGGAGTAGAAGCCTTGACAGAGGAATGGCTGTGGACATAGTGTTTCTGGATTTTGCTAAAGCGTTTGATACTGTCCCTCATAGTCGCCTGACAGGTAAGTTAAGGTCTTTGGGCTTGGAAACTTTAGTTTGTAACTGGATTGAACACTGGCTCATGGATCGTACCCAGAGAGTGGTGGTCAATAATTCGTACTCTGATTGGTCCCCGGTTATTAGTGGTGTACCCCAAGGTTCTGTACTGGGCCTGCTGTTGTTTAATTTATTTATCAATGATATAGAGGATGGTATTAACAGCTCTGTTTCTATCTTTGCAGATGACACCAAGCTTTGTAGCACGGTACAGTCTATAGAGGATGTGTATAGGTTACAAGATGACTTGGATAGACTAAGTGTCTGGGCATCCACTTGGCAAATGAGGTTCAATGTGGATAAATGTAAAGTTATGCATCTGGGTACTAATAGCATGCATGTGTTGTATGTCTTAGGGGGGATTAAACTGGCAGAGTCACTGGTAGAGAAGGATCTGGGTGTACTTGTAGATCACAGACTACAGAATAGCATGCAATGTCAGGCTGCTGCTTCCAAAGCCGGCAGGATATTGTCATGTATCAAAAGAGGCATGGACTCAAGGGACAGGGACATAATACTCCCCCTTTATAAAGCATTGGTACGGCCTCACCTGGAATATGCTGTTCAGTTTTGGTAGCCTGTCCATAAAAGGGACACTGTGTAGCTGGAAAGGGTGCAGAGACGTGCAACTAAACTAATATGGGGCATGGAACATTTTAGCTACGAGGATTGATTAAAGGAGTTACAATTGTTTAGTCTTGTGAAGAGACGTTTAAGGGGGGATATGATAAACGTATATAAGTATATAAATGGCCCATACAAAAAAATATGGAGAAAAACTGTTCCAGGTTAAACCCCCCCAAAGGACGAGAGGGCACTCCCTTCGTCTGGAGAAGAAAAGGTTTAGTCTAAAGGGGCGACACGCCTTCTTTACCATAAGAACTGTGAATTTAAGGAACAGTCTACCTCAGGAACTGGTCACAGCAGGAACAATTAGTAGCTTTAAAACAGGGTTAGATACATTCCTGGAACAAAATAACATTAATGCTTATGCAGAATTATAAAACAACATCTCTGCTCCTTATCCCCTTACACCCTTCCCTTCAATTCCCTAGTTGAACTTTATGGACGTATGTCTTTTTTCAACCATACTAACTATGTAACTATGTAACTGACATATTCCATCAGGAGATAAGCTATTGCCAGAGAAACTTAGCAATGGCATATTTTTTTTCCCCAAAAACAAAACACCTGGACATGTGTATTGGACAGTCAATATACATAGCTGACAGCCAATAAGCATGCAGTGACCATATGGAAAGGTTATGAAGGAACCAGCTGGTACTTGCAGTTCTCTGGGCAAAGAAATTAGGATCACAACATCTGAAAAGTAAAGGCTGAATACCAAGCACTTTACTCGAAACCAAAACAACTTTGCCAGCTTCACTTCTGGGAACAGTCTATACCTCCCGAGCTCTCTTATGTGTGTAGTGTCTGGGTGCAGGTGTTGGAATGCCTGTGGTGGTGCAAATGATGGCAGCCAGACACACATGTGAACGCCTAACAAAACACTTTCTTTTGTGTAGTAGATTTTTATAACAGAAAAATACAGGTTACAGTCTCTGTTAAGGTACCATAGTAGAGGCTCATAGTACAGAGTTACCTTTTCAGTATGGGAGGAGGTTTCATCCCCTTAAAAAGAAAAAAAGAGGTGTAAGTCTCTCGGGGCGGATAGGATTAAATTCACTCTTCTAGGAAATACAAAAAAAAAAAGTGTGAGAAGACACAGTACAAGTATTACTTTTAGAGATCAGCGAATATTTGAAAAATTCAATTTGGCCGATTCGATTTTTTT